>NW_022986961.1:0-70594 GCF_010093935.1 Zasmidium cellare ATCC 36951
GGAACACCAGTCGAGAGTGCAGAGCACGCTTGCCAAGACACTAGATAGTTGAGCCCGGTCCACCCGGCCGCGGACTCAGACAACAACAACAACATCACTGCCTTTCATCAGTACCCACTTTTATCCCCATCTTGCATCATAATATCTTGCAGAGACCGGTGATTCAGACAGCGAGCCGCTCCAATGATGCCCCGACGCGCACAAGGACAGCTCAACCAGTGTCGTCATGCGGGACCTGAGCTGGTTGATTAATGATTAGCGATATGAGGGCTCAGCTGTGAAGCTGAAAAGGAGGGGTACAAGTCCTGCAGGATCCTTCGGTCATGCAGTCGTTCGGGGTGCGACTTGTACTTCATGAGTTCTGGAACTGTGACAAATATGGAAGAGCCGACGGCAGTCAGTCTTTTCACCACCCACGCCTGATCTTAATGTCGTCTCAAAAGTTCGACATCCCTTCGCAACATTGGTCCCAACTTGTATTCGATGAAGCTCGAGATAAACGAAACGATGCCGACATCCTCAAAGAGCTCAGTACTTTCCGCCCGGTGACATCGGAGAAGAACATCTGGGCATTCTGGCACTCAGGGATACATTCTATGCCATCATGGTGCCAGAGGAATGTCTGTGCCTGGGTCCGCATGCATACCCAAGACGGCTGGACTGTTCGTGTCTTGGACAGCATACAAGAATCGGATAACTACTCACTCAAATATGTTCCCGCTGCCATTCTACCAGACGCATTTGTCCATGGAACTATGGATGGCCCATATGTGGGACCTCATAGTGCCGATATGCTACGCGGGGCATGCCTGTACGCACACGGAGGTGTTTTCCTTGATGTTGGCATCCCGTTGATTCGAAGCGTCGATCGCATTTGTTGGGCAAAGCTGGAGGATCCAAGCACACCGTTCGAGGTTGCTGCTCCGTGGGTATATGGAACTCACATCGGCAATCATTTTGTGTCTGCCAGGAAGGCAAGCCCCTTTATCGGTCGATGGTAATTTCTTTCCGTAAATCAGAATCGAGGGAGTCTTCGTGCTGACGACTTGGTTGACTAGGCACGAGCTCTTTTGCCATCTGTGGAAAAACCACACCAATTTTCTGGGTCTTATGAAAAGTTCGTTAATGAAGATTGTCGCCGAGCAGCCACTGGACCTTGATAGAGCATCGAGATTTCAGTGGGGTATCAGCAAAGACGCTGCACACGTAGACGAATATGTCACGCAGGTAATGTGTTGGAACCGCGTCTGTCTACTGGAAGATGCAGGTGACGGCTTTAGTGGCGTTGAGTACTGGACGAATAAGGTGCTACTATGGGATGGTCTTGAAGAGACATGGGGAGCAGAGACAACCTTGGGCTTCAAAGGCTGTGGCAGAAGAATGTATGATATATTTGCACTTCCATTGGATTCCGATAGCAGCAGCCCTGTCCATCAGGATGCCGAACGACTGGTCTGGCGGCTACTATCTGCTTCAAGCATGCAGAAAGTCTTCCGTGGAAAAGGCTTGACGCATGACGACGAGTTGGGAGAGCTGTGGGATGAGGATAGAGAAGGGCACGATTGCAAGGAGGGAACATTTGCAGAGTTATTCCGCTACGGTTGTGAGAACTTCAAGCAGACAAGAGAAGACATTACGTACGTCAAAGCACCACGCCCTGCAAAGACGTATAAGAAGAGCTTGCTAGAAGATTGAGCAATGCAGTACCAATCATTCTGTCGGCAACCTGCGGCTTCGCACTTCCAGTCGCTGGGCAATGTACTTCCCAGGGGCGGAGAGTTATAAACGATTCCAATTCCTGCCTCAGCTTCTTGTAAGGGCACGACGCCCAGCTTTATCTGGCTTGGGCGAAGTCATAGCACAGAGCATTGCCGCAGTATTTCAATACGAACACTGCTGAAGTCCATAGAGTCAAGAGGTCGTGAGACTTGGCTAAACATGGCAACATCATCCCGCTAAACCGCATCTAGGGCTACTTTTGCGACGGAACATCATTGTCTGGGCGGATCCACAGATTTTCTGCGAGCTGACGGCAGTGCTTGAGGCTGAAGTAAAATCGCATGCATTATTCAGTGGGAAGGAGGATAGATAAGGATGGGACGCAAGCCAGATCAGGTACTCCTTTTGCGATGCGATGTCCCTGCATCCGTTTGATTGAACATCATGCCTAACTATGGTCGGTCTGGACGTTGCCTCACATGCAAACGGCGGCGTGTCAAGTGTGACGAGGCGAGACCGGCCTGCTCACCATGTCGCCGACTCGGTCTGAATTGCGGAGGTTACAACAAGAACTACGCCTTCAAGGATGAGAATTTCAGATTCACTGCTCAAGGACTCCGGAAAAGTGTCAACGAGCAGAACGCACTGGTCCAACATTCAACAGGCGTCGGAGAGCCGAGTCGGTCCCTGCTAACTGGAGCCGACGTCGCCATACCTTTTTTTCTTCTGAACTATGCAAGCATGGGCCGCAGCCTTGCTGTGGGCCGCGGATTCTACGAGACACTTATTCCCGTGTACACATCTCAATGTCACAACTCGCCACTCTCTCTGGCCATCTCAGCTGTTGCCGCGGGGATCTACTCCTTTTGGCGTCACGAAGACGCCGCACAGGAAGAATCCCATACGGCGCCCTACTGCCAGGCGGTCGTTTCTCTTCGCTCAGCTCTGGACCACCCAGATGAACGCGCCAAACCCGCGACTGCCCTCGCCGTCCTGGTGCTACATTTGTACGAAAGCCTTCACGCGGTATATAATGCCCGACCGGCAAGGCCGGTACACCACCAAGGTGCGCTGTCCCTGCTGCCCGTCGCGGCACTGGACGGCCTGGATGGTGTGATAGGCACGCATGTAAAGGCATTCGTGCTCCACACTGAGATATCGTCAGCAGTGCGTCAAAAACGCTCGATGCACCCAAATGCCTACTCGTACGCCACAAGCCCACATAGCTCTTCTCTTGTGCCAGGGAGCTTCAGCTCGACTCTGGACTCGATTGGAGCACTTGTTGCAGAGCTGCAAGCGGATTATGTGCACCAACTGCCACATTTACACTCGTCTGGCACCCTTTTAGAGCAGCAGTGCAGAGCATGGATTGCACAAGCAGAACAAATTAATGACCTGCTGCAGGCTTGGGCGCGCGATGTGCCCGATGATTGGCGGCCTGTAAGACTCACAAGTGTGCAAGACTTTAGCCTGTCAATCGCAGCATATCAATCTGCTTGTGAAATCTATCCCTCTTGCCTGATCGCGACGTTCTGGAACCTGTGGCGATTTCACCGCCTCTTACTCCTCCAGATGACAGCTAGCGCCACACAACACATTCCCGTGCTTCGAGATGAGCCTTCCGTGGAAGAATGTGAAAGTGCCGGATCCATCCAAGAACTGGTAGATGGCATCTGCTACAGCGTGCCCTTCTGCCTCGGAAACCGAGCGGGGCAATCCTGCCTGAGCGATTTTGCAAACCCGGACATCTCGTTTCCCAGCTACCACTCGCTGGCACCAGGAGATTCAAGACACAGAGACTGGAAGAGTACCCCGCTGTCAAAGGACGAACACCACCGCCATATGGTCGCTTATGGTGCGTGGCACCTCCTGAGCCCCCTAAGCAACTTGCTGACCCTAGTCTCGGATGACCATGGCGGACGTTTTGTGGCGAGATGTCTGCGACCGGGCCAGTTGCAATGGATCCGCGAGCAGTTTCTGCGGACCTGCACCCTGCTCCGTCTGCCTGCAGCCAGGGCTTTCAGCGAGCAGAAGGGTAGGATTTCGTCGCCACTGCCTTCTGCGGACGACGCCGCAGAGACTCTCGCGAAGCAAGTTAGGAAGGGAGCCAGATTCATGAGTGGGCCTTAGAGCACAAGATTTCCCGAATCAGCTCTGTGTCGATGCCGAGCTAATTCAATTGGGATCTTCTACGGTGCGGCACAGCATGTGAGCTTTCACCATATCAGTTCTTGTCGTGTTTATAAAGAGTAATGCACATAAGCATATACGTTGACATCATTATCACTGTGTCTAACAAAACTCGGACTGCAATCTGCAAAAGATAGTTGTGAGTCGTGTTGCGTTCGTAGTCTCTATACTAATAGTTCCAAGCCGTCTCTGCCCTCGACAATGTTGCGGAAGAGTCATGTTTTAGGCTCCCAAGGCTTTATGTTGCTATTTCCAGCTACTTTCTTTCCAGCAGTCAATGAAGCTTCACCGCAAACAGGCACAAAGGCTCCAGATGGATGGTCGTACCTCATTCCTTCCTCGAGCCTCTCCACGGCTCCGTACGTCATCGTTCCCTTGGCGGGACTCGGTAGGAAGAGCACGGGAAGGTGCCAAGGTGTCGTGTCACGAAGAACGGTTTAGCAAGAAGCGTGACCAACTCGTCTTCTCGCTCGTATTCGCTTTCGAGCTGAGCATTCTGAACAAAGTTCAAGAATAGCCGCAAGGCTGCAAGAAAGCGCCGTTTGACGGGAATCGAACGGCAAAAGTCACGTTTCCCTCGCGATCTCTTCAACATCGCAGCCTCACAAACACAGTTTGATCCTTGGGCAAAAGGAGTTTGCGACGATCAGGTAGTTGCGTTCGTCACCGGTAAGGCTGAGCCACGTGTGCGACGTCAACGTATCCAATCGTAGGTCTCTATATATCGCAAAGTCGCACTCAATCTGTTCTAGTGTAGATTGCGATTGTTAACAACCGTGTTGGATCGAGAATGGGGAATGCTACTGTCAGTATTGCTGTATTCAAAGTATAAGTATAGTGTCAAGCCAGTGATGGAAAGGGTACATCGCTATTCCCACTCCAACTACCAGCCAAAGCTTATCATCATCATCTTATCGAATTTTCTCCATTTCCATTCAATCACATTGACTATGAGGTCTTCCACTCCCATCGCTCACTGCTTCGCGGCCTTGGTCCTTTCAGGTCTCGCTACCGGAGCCACGAACGAAACCAGTGACTACCCACCTACATATCAACTGGGGAACAACACAGCCTTCAATTCCGAGTTCATTGTTGCGCTTCAAAACTCGTTGTCTGGCGGGGCAGACATTGGCCCTGTCCTCGGTGCTGTCAAGAACATCAAGCCTGGCGACTTTGACTCCTACCACAAGGAGTTCTACAAACTTGCCAACGCAACTAAAGCGCAGGCCGAGGATCCTGAAAATAACTACGACCCCATCAACGTAAGGGACTCGTGGTTCTCCGCATCTCAGTACTATCGTCGAGCGGACGTCTACATCCATCGCAACTGGAGCGAACCACTCATCAAGACCGTATGGGATGAACAAACTGCCGCTTTCGATAATGCCATTGCTGCTTTACCGATTCCAGGCAGGCGTGTACAGATTCCCTCTCCCGAGGGCAATCTGACAGTGGAAGCGATCTGGTACTCTGCGTCTGAAGATCCGTATGCAAAGCTGCCCACGATGATCGTCGGCAATGGCTTTGATGCTGCGCAAGAGGACTCGTATCACTACTACTGCGCAGCTGCTCTTGCACGAGGCTGGAACTGCATCACCTACGAAGGTCCAGGTCAAAACACCGTACGCCGGACGCAAGATCTGGGCTTTATTCATAACTGGGAGGTTGTAGCCACTCCTGTAGTGGATTACGTTCTTTCAGCAAAGAAACAAGTTGTAGACGAGAGACGTCTTGTGCTGGCTGGCAACTCTATGGGAGGCTATCTCGCTGCTCGCGCTGCAGCTTTTGAACCACGCTTGTCGGCAGTCATACTAGTCGGAGGCCTTTGGGACTTATACGCTGGATACACTTCTCAACTTCCAGCTGATCTGCTTTCCATATATGAAGCTGGCAACTACACGACGTTCGACGAGCAGGTCCTGTCCCTACGAGATGTTGGACCTGAGGATATTGGCACCGAGGCTATCTGGGGTCTGGATTATGGTCTCTGGGCGTTCAAGACTCACTCTCCATCCGAATTCTTTAATCTTACGAAGCTATACCGAATCCAGGATGTTGTTCATCAGATTCAGATGCCAGTCTTTGTGGGAGACGCAGAGTTTGAAAACATCTTCAGCGGCCAGGCGCAGAAGGTCAAAGACGCACTGGGCGAGAAAAGCACCTTCCATCAATTCAAAGGAGTTGCAGGGTATCACTGCCAGTCAGGTGCGCAGCAAGAGCTAGCGCGTACGATCTTTGCGTGGTTAAACAAGACTTTGGAGATCGAGCTGCCATATTCTTAAGAAAGGCGAGCCAGGTCAAAGAATCACAACTCTATTAGCTGTCGCGGAACCAGATATGCTGTTAATGATAGAAAGTCCTTAGCTACCGAAATAGCGCTTGCATGGCGACTATGAAACACTAGTGAATCCCATGCTCGCCTCATCGATTTCACTTGAACTGAAATGGTCATTGTCAAGTGCTCCAAGATAACTGCCGCAGTGCATGCGCAGCGGGTCCTCCTCTCCACATGCCTGTAGCCAAGCGAGATGAATATACACGTGCACTCAATCTCAGAGAATGGACGTTTGAACACTGTTCAGCACATTCAGCTCCATCTTAGCTGTAGGAGACATCGCCTCCAGGCCGCTGAGACGAGTAATTGTATTTGCAAGCAGTCTCGCCAACTCTTGTTTGGGGACCAGGTGGCAGAGATCGCTACTCCGATGCGTGGCGGTCAGGAGGATTAGATTTATGAAACGCGCATGGGCGATTGGAAGTGCGTCGGGGCTCGATAGCATGTGCTTTTGTGGTATGGCGTCGAACGAGCGCGCGCTTTGGAGGGTGGCTTCAATGCTGAGGTGTGCGAGGCTCTGGACTTCGGTGGTACCGCAGATCGATTCTTTGTGGCGGATTGTGTTCCAGAAATAGTGGTTGGCCGTCAGAAGGTCTGCCAGCTTGCTACTGTCGTCTACGTTTACGCTTTGACCAGATAGTGGAGAACGGATTTTGTAGTCGAGGAATGGGCGAAGGAGCATAAGCTTGACCTCCCAGTATTGGTAGCGAAGATGGGCCAGCGCAAGGTCGCTGGAGGGAGGGTTTTCGTCGTCCCACTGGAGAAAAGGATGTAGCTGAGCACGCCATTCCTGGAGCTTCGATGCAAGTGCTTTTAACGCGCAGTCGACACTTTCCGGCGAAGTATCGAGCCTGCGGTCTGAGTATAGCTGGTGTTGAGCCGCGAGTCTGATCTTTCGAAGGTGAATTTGAGCTGCAAAAGGAAGCCTTTGTCGTTCCGTCTGACTCAGCTCGCTTTTGGTGAGCGACAGGGACGAACCATCTGTAGCGTTCTCGTACGTCTGAGGCACCATAAGGGCAAACGCAACATTCTCGAGCCCGCTGGAGGGAAGTTGTAGCTCTGGGAGTTTTTCGAGCTCGAGCTGTACACAAGTCCACGCAGCGCGTAAGACAAGGTCTTCACATGGCTCTTGGCCCGACGCGGTTGACGTCCGCTCTGCAAGATTTGGTCGAATATCTCTTGCATCTGTCAAAAGATGCCTTCGGCGTACGACTTGCGTATGCAGTACCACCTTGAAGCCTCGTTCAGCCGCATGCAGAGCGCTTTGTACATTCCGGCGAGGAGGAAGACTTGAGCGTGGATCAAATCTTGGCCGTCGATGAAGTTGGATGCCATTTCTGTTGCTGTCACGAAGTATCTCATCCCAGGAACGTACGACTGTGTTGTCCCTCTGTGTTTCGATTCACCGGACTGCAGTGAGTCGAGCGGGGCTGACACCATGTTCCCGTGCAGTATTAATTCGCCCAGTGCACAGCAGAGCATGATTAATGCACTCTCAGGCGATGATGAGACTGGAGATTGTTGCAGGAGCCCAGAGTCCGCTCGCTGTCGTTTGAGACGACCGCGATCGTCATCAGTCGTGATGCTCGCGATGCTGACCTGCTCCTGGAACCGTGTTGAGTGTTGCTGCTGGCGGCTGCATTGTTGGAAAAGACTTCTCAAGATTTCGGAATCCAGTAGTGGATATCGCGCGCCGATCTGAGCAAGGAACCCATTTATCAACTGCGCTACTGTGCTTGGAATCGACCGAGTCCTGAATATCTCGTCCGGTGAATACATGACTTCGAATTGAGCATCGGGTCCGGTGCTTGGCGAGGGCGATGCTCGTCCGTGACTGGTAACAACGTCATCCACAGGAGCAGGGAACGACGCGTGCTTGTCAGTACCTCGCTGCTTCAGCCCCCTTCGCGCGAAGAGGACTGGCCGATGTTCGAGTCTCCGCATCTGTTCATCATCGAACGTGATATTGACAGTCGAGAGAACTTGGCGAATGCTCGGCCACGTCAAGAAACAAAGGTGCCGCATGCCGCCATCCTTGTCTGCGTTGCCCATACCACTCAAGAGATTTCTCTGATTCTCACCAAGATCCATTTTGTGCGTCCTCCAATGTTTCAACTCTGTCGTTGACTCAAGTCTTTCGAGCGCCGCTCCCACGCGTTCGATCTTCTTAGTCAGGGTCGAAATTGCTTCTGAGTGAGCCAGCATGGATTCAGTGACGCTGTCAACCGTTTTGTCGAGTCTGAGCGGAGATTAGAATGGTGATTGGTTTCGCTTCTTTCGATGTGCCCTGCCTTTTGGAAGTCATTGTGCGGTGAACGCAGGGGATACTGTGCTCCTGGCAAAAGGAACACGGCAAACCCTCGTCGCACCGCTGTTTACGATACCTGCACTGATCACACGCCTATGGCTTGTCAGATTGGAGCAGAAGGAGAGTCTATTTGTCGTACCTGTGTAGCGCGATAGGACTTGGATTTCCTTCCGTCGGCTGCCTTGTGCGTGCGGGTCTCGAAAGCGACGTTGGGCTGTGCGCCGTTCACGGGGGCTGAGACTGGTACAGACCAACCCTGTAGACCTGTCGGCAGAGGATACTGAACGAAGCCTGAAGAAGTAGTAAACTCTCCAACATGGTTGAAAGCGAAGTTCGGCCAGGCTGCTAGAGACGTTAAGTCGACGCCTTGCGACAAGAATTGACTGTCATGTGCCATGGTTCAGGTATGTGGTTACTTACTTCAAAGAGCTCAAGTCTTTGGATTGTATCGACTTTATCAAGTCAACGAATGGCATGGAAATGTGAGTGAAGCTCTTGGAATTCGGCAGGGCACGCATGTTCAATCATGATCTGCGCACCTGCGGTTTTGCACCCTTGCAAACGCTAGCGTTGGGTTCACTTCTGAATCCATGTCGCCTTTGGTTGTAACTCGGATGCGGTCTTCGTGCCGAAATAGTGAATCTCGGTCAGTGGAAAGTGGTTGTATGCCTGATACGGAATAACTCGGCTTTCTCACAAGGCTGACTGCTTGAAGAACCTGTCGAAGGACGATGTAACTTTCGGACCGGAGATTTATTTCTGGGCCCTTGGCGCCAGGCTCTACAATAGTGCCATGTTCTCGCTCTCGGCTCGGCTCAACATGCCGATATCAACCACACAGTCTCGATGCTCTTTTCGGCCATATGTCGTCCCGTGTGCGCCCGATGGGGCACAGTCACGAGTATTTCTGCGGATACTATTTGCGACTGCCACTTCGCAAAAAATCCCATGAACCTGATTGGTAAGAAGCCGCAGCATTGGAGAATTTGCTACGAGCGTGCCAGTCATACGAGAGCAGAGCATACCAAAGACTGCCAGGATCACCAGGAAGAGGTTGCTGTACCCACAAGACTCCGCCGAGGTAGGCATTCCTGAAGGCGCTCAGTGTCCCCTTGGGCATCAACAGAGCCGTAGCGCTTACGATGCAGTCTGGATCGAAGATGTGTACCCTCGTGGTGGTACTCTTTCCACTTTCGCAGCCATCAGCTCGCCAGCTTGCGCCTTTTATGCTACCTATGAAGAAGAGGGGTGGGTCTTGCAGGGCAATGTTAACCAGTGTCAACTGTTTCCGTGGCTCACTGAATCGAAGCATGGCTTGGTAAATACGAACATTTTCATGGCTTGCAAAGTCGGCACTTGTGGATTGGGATGTAAACAAGAGAATTGGTCAGTGCTCGACGGCAGAAAAAGGCTAGTGCTCCAGTACTGCGCAACTTCTTCTTGGGAGGGGAGATCAGGATTGACTCCATCAGAAGAGCGCAAGAGGCCACCGTCCTTGTTGTACATGCTGTCCCGAAGCCGCCATGTCGAGTGCGAGCAACGCGATGACAGTCACAAGTACGTGTCGTGCAATTTAGCACAGCCCATCTAGCAACTCGGGCCAGAACCTCTAGTCACATACGAGATGATGGAATTTCGTCACCAAATCCGTTTTCGTGATTCGTGGAATTACTTCTTCTCAAAGTTTGGCCATCGCCGATCACGAAGCCCTGGGCCACCGAGCATCCTGCGATAAAGCCAAGAACGAGGCTTCTGCTCAGGCGTCCTGGACCGAACAATTCCATCAACTCGGAGGATGTCTCAGTAATCGCAAGGGGTTACTAGCGATGCCACATGACCCTTGAGCATCGCTCGATTCGAACATACTGGTTGAGGTCAACGCAATCCCTGAAGTGCCGATAAGGACACCCAACAACGGCCAGATCAAGTTTGCAGCAACAATTTGAAAGATTCACAGTGTTTGACATGTAGCAGGAGACCAGACGAGGTCGTGCCAAGACCGACGCAGCCCCCATCCTGGAATGAGGTCGACGGTGAACGTCAGATCGTTCGCGGAGAATTTTCGATACACTGGAAGCATCATCCTTCCAACGAAATTGACTTGGCATCAAATAACTCGGACACGGCTCCTTTCGGTGATTGGAAGACTCTAGGAGGATGGTGTCAACACTTGTGCGGCAAGCATCGCCGACGACCTTCGACCCTGCTTATCTAGCTAGTTCTACCTGAGCGCGGCTTCGAAAGTTTGCAGGAGTTAAGGCGTCTTGCGAATTCAACGCATGTCAACTGCTGGAAGCATTGAAGGGTTCGTGCCAAACAGGTGCAACGGAATTTGATATTTCAGTTGGCAGGTTGGAATACTCCTCATCATCACCGACCTCCCGAAATTGATACCATACACCTGAATGGCTCGCTGGGCGTGAGAGTAGTCAGCACTTTCAGATAAGCGTGGTATATGTTGATAGGCAGTGACCCGGTGAGTATGTTGTCGGAGCTGATGGAGTATCGCCGGCAGTATATCATGCTTTGACCCATTCCGAGAGTCGCTGAGCAACACCACACGCGGCATCTTGTTTCAACGTCAAGTATCATGGAGCTTTCCACCAATTGGAAATGCAGAGCTATGGGCGTGCTTATTGCCTGACCAAGACATATGTGCCCGGCGTTTCGCTTTCCACTGTGCTGCATTTGGTTGGCTATAATTTCAAGATCGCGAATTAGGGCAACTGAACGCGTTTCTAACAACGCATATGTTCCTATTCGATGATAACATCGCTGCCGGGCGAGCCATCCATAGTTGCGTCAGAGGCGCCGTTTGCAAAGACCGTTTCGATCAATACTACGTGAGCAAACCCGACAGAAAGAGGAACGGCGCCGCTTATAAGAGTAGGAAATGTCAGCTTGTTTTGCATAAAGTCGTCATTGGTTGAAAGTATCCCCAGAACCAACAGCTGGCCAATTGGTAGAACATGTCGACAGCTTATTTCTCCTGCCGGGATATGAGTAGATTCAATGCCTCTAGGTGAGACATGCAGATTCCCTGCAGCAATGTTGAGCAAGGCGAAAATTCTGTAAAGCCAGTATTTTCAATGACACCCGATCCGAAAATCTCTCTGCGAGGACACCATGGTTGCGGAGACAATGAGTGAAGTGTTCGAAGCTAATCCATGCTGTGAATTTTGCCTGCGAACTTTGTAAACGATGCATTAACACTGCTACTAGAGCCGAACGCCACTCTTAGGAACAAGCCTTGACGTGAGGCTAAGCAAGAGCCATTTAACCCAGAGCGCATGATCGGAAGCATGGCACGCTTTTGCTGTCGCCGTCGTTGTGTTGACGCCTTGAGAGAATAAGCCCACAGGTTCTGATGTAGGTCAAGACAAATGTTGAGACTGCTGTCCTCTTCTCCGGCTCTTTGTCGACTATGCTTGATCGTGCAAGGACAACAACGGGCTTTGATGACCTGTACGAACTGCAGCAGGAGAAAATGGCGTGAAAGAGAAGCTCAAGGAACTTGCATGAAGTGAGGTCGGCATACGGCCATCCGACGCTTTGCCCGATCGGGACCACCAGGCTGAGAATGACCAGCTTCATCTCACCAGCATCGTGTGTATATTACTAACAAACATTGGAGAGAAGTGAATCAAAGCAGAAGTAGCCCCGAGACTGGGAGCTAGCTTTTCTTAACCCGTTATCACACTAATCCTCTTCCAATCGGATGTATCTTCATTCGGCGCATAACGAACAACTCATCCCGTTTCTACGATTCAGCGACTAATTTAGCAGTCAAGGTACGTCGACGATTATGGCTGATCGAAGGGAGATTTTGCGTCTTGAATATTCAAATACGAAATACTACACGAAGTGAAATCCCAATTTACCGTTATGTAGAAATGGAGGACTGGCAGAAGGGTAGGTTTACTCTCCTTTTGCCTCCGCCATATGTTCTGCTGTATCACATACCACGCTGACGCCCAGAGCTGGAGCTGCCAGAAACGCTAAGAAATCCAGTCCGGGCACAAGCGCCAAAGCCGCGAGAGAGTCTGTGACTAGAGCTCCATCGGCGCAAATGAAAGTGCCGCCGTTGTGTAAGGCGAACTTGAGTTCGACAGTCATGTCTTGAGCTGGCCATCCGGGCGCGTCGGCAGTATCCTCCAAGAAAATGGCTTGTGCGAAGCCGGGAATGTTCGATATGGTGGCAGGTACATCGCCTTGCACTGTGTCCCATGAGCAAGTGAAGCCCGAGCAGTATGGGGGTGCCGGTGACCATGTGTTGTTCGGAGTGATCGAATTAGGCCCAAGCGACGCAGCGATCGTGGCAATGAGGCCTTGCAACGACTGGGTATCGAAATACTGGATAGTAGGAATGGAAATTTCTATTTCGCCGTCATTGTACCAGTCGCCTTTGCCATCGGTGTACACAACATTGGATATAGTGGGCACTGGGGCGCATTCCGTGACAGACGCCGTTGGTGAGGCTGACAGCGCGTTGGCGGGAGAATCTGTGCACGCCGCCATCAGTGCAGATGACACTGCAGTGTAAAGAGCGCTTGACGTGAGGGTGCCGACGTTGACGGATGTCTCAGAAGCCAGGGTCACTGCCATCCTTTTACCATATCGGATGGTCATACTAGAGCCAGTATGAACGGGTCCCCACTGATTGGATGTCGTGGTTTGGAATGCTACAAGAGCACCATTCGCGGCCGTTGATGTGAATGGGAAGCCCAGAGCTCCGGTGCTCTGTATCGTACTGGTTTGGGTTGAGCTGGCGGGAATGCTCTGGTACCCGCAAGGTGAGGGCCCTGTCAATGTGGGCAGACTACCCGCGTAGCCAGAGCACTGGCATACCGCGGATGCCCCCTCGTCAGGGTCCTCAAACGGCACGCACAAAGGGGCTGACGTTTCGCTTGGTACGATTGCACTTGTAGGCAAGCTGCCCGTGGCAGGTTGTGACGATTGCAGACTTGCGACAGACTCGACTGCCGCTTCGAGAACAGATACTGCATCTTCATCGCGGGGTTCAACGGCTGGTCGGGACCTGGGTATGCCAGGCGAATAGTATCTATTACGATGTCAACGATTGGTTCTAGATTCGGTATTAGTGAGAGTACCTAGCACAAGCAAGACCTGCGAAGATAGCAAAGAAAGTGATGTACGTTCTCAGTTGGTGTAGGAGAATTGGGGGTGTATTTCCAGGAGTACAAGATAAACGTATATTTGCAAGATAAAGCAGTCAGCTCCTTGCTTCGGTCTCAAAACATACAGTTGCAGTGTCTCTCTTATATTTGGCTTGTTCAGGCCATCCTCATTGTGAAAATACGAAGCTGTGGATTAGCCGCTGTTGGAGACTTGCCTCAGCAGACGCCTGTGGCGGTCGAAGGCACAGTGAACAACCTTTTTCTAATGATAAGACGTGTTCAGAAGCAATGGCGGATAGTCTTCTAAACCGTGAAGTGCGTCCCTGCCCGCATCCCTTCTCTGAAATACATTAGCACTAAGCATTCGAGTCTCACTAGGCGCGACGCTATGAGAATTTAACCACCCGCCTGCACAAACACGACCAATATTAGTACGTTCCTCAAATAGAAAGCGTCAGTGTACGGCGTAGGCTCTGCTCGCCTGCACACGAAGTCATCAGAAGTTTCGCCAGACGCCCGCATCGGCGCGACTGACACCACAACATCGGTCGAATTTGATGCATCCGCAGTAGTTATGTACACATTGGACCAGATCTTAGGACTATGAGGGGATGGCTGAGGCGGCGCGGCTTGATCGAATCCGCTTTTGCCATGACCCCTGATAGTGACGTTTGAGACAGACGTTATTAGTACCTTCGAAGAGGCAAATTTAGAACTGAGAACAGGCAGAGGAGATGTATAGTTGATTTGACCAAAGCCATACAATGCCGTGAGTTGCTACCATCTACCGAGTTACCAACAGCGACGATACACGCCGTAACGGCTTCAGCCCACAAGAGGGCAGAAAGCTTTCACATATCGTACAATCACACCAAGCAAAGAAAGAGTAGCATCACCATCATCCAGCGTGGCTGGCTCGTGCTTGCAGCATTACAAGCTTGCTGCACTCGAGCAGTAGATGACACTCCCAGGGGAGACCTATGACATTGTCAGTGATGCTCAAAGATCTCAGGCATTCACTTACACAAACGAACTGAAGGCTTTGCTGTCAGCCATCGTTGTCGTGACTACCGCCGTTGACGTGGTCTTTGACTGGTGCCAGACATGTGTTGCTACACAGAGTGCCGCGTAGCCTCCTGTCAGGCTGCAGCTCTGTGTGATGACTGAAGTGCCGTCCGTCCGTGTCGTGGTCGCTGTATACTCAGCCCTGGTTAAAGCCTCTGTGACATTGTAAATCTGTTTGACGGAAGAGCGTTAATGTAGACCGGCGACGAAGACGGGCCACTAATTACAGGGCTTCCTGCTCCACATCGTGGGAACGGGCCTTGGATGCACTGTATAGCGTATATGTCCGCTTCATCACAAGTGCCGATCAGAGTGCTTGACCACGAGCCGTTGGCGGCGATCTCCGGGGGAAGGAAAATGCCGACGGAAGGGTTATTGAGAGGCGAGGAAGACATGTCGTGCGAGAGCTGCGTTCGAAGCGCCAAGATGTTTGTCTCTTCATATGTACTGCGATGCCCATTGCAAGGTGCGCCACCAGCGCTTAGATGAAACCGAAGCGCTGTGTCTCCCAGGGACTGTCTGCCGGGCCACCAAATCCGATTGAAATCTAAAAGATGCACTTCTTCATACTGAGTGATAACTTTCGACTCTCGAATTATCGACAAAGCACATGCTAATCACTACGAGAAAGGCTCACAAGCACACCTTCTCTGTTGTGCCAAACGAGGCTTCGAGATACCGTATTAGGGATGCCGCCAAGGGCCGGCTTTGTTGACTCTGCCGAAAGTCGCGATTATAGCATCGACTTATGGCCGTATTCCCGATTTCACTTCACCCGTCACGCTCTATGAGAAACTCACACAAAACGCCATCCATCTGTGATCATCACGGAACGCAGAATGGACACCACAAGTTGATGTCGACTTCAACCGGTATCATAGCCCTTATCGAGTCGTTCAACGTCCACCCGCTCACGCACCCTCCACCGCCTGGAAATCCACCACATCCTCCTCCCCGAACTCTGGCTGCACATCCTCGCCATCCAAACTGCCCAGATACCAGCTCAAATCTCTCCCATCAAACTCCCTCTTCGTAAAGCCATCACCCAGATACGCAAAGCGATTCCTCTCGACATGCCTGATTTCAAAGTCCTCCCATCTCGGTGTTCGCACAGCCTCGAAGAAGTGCAGTCGTGAGCCAGGCCACATCATCGGCTCGCCGTCCGTGGTGCCCTGCTTGAACCATGATCGACAAGGCGAAGTCCAAGCTGTGCGAGGAAGGAATTTACGGCGATGTTCAGCGAAGTCGTCGACTGCGGACTGAGTGGGTGCGAAGGAGGAGACTCGTTCGTGGGACATTTTCTGGAGGAGTTGGAGGAAGTATTTGGCGACTCGTTCTGTAATTGGAAGGAAGCTGCCGTGACCGTAAGGGCCGAAAGGGCCGTTGAAGACTAAAGGGCGGTGTCAGTATAAACTTCAGTTCAGCCGTGTTAGATAACTCACTTAAGTAATTGGGGAATCCAGGGACCATGACAGAAAGATACGTCTCTGGGTAAGACTTCCATGCGTCTCTTAGATCTACGTTTTTCCTGCCGATCGTAGGGTACGGAGGTCGCCAGCTGACATCGAAGCCAGTGCCGCAAACAATCATGTCGACATCATGCTGCACGCCATCGGTTGTCTTGATTCCAGTAGCATTGATCTCCTCAATGCCAGTCGAGACGACGTTGACGTTATCCTCGCACAACGCCTCCAGATAACCATTTCCAGGTGTCGGTCTACGACAACCAACGGCATAATCTTTAGGTACGAGGATGTCGGCAATTTCTGGCTTTCGAGACAGCTTGCGTCTCATCTCCTCCTCTGCAAACTTCCGAGCATTTGCTTGCTCCTGGGACCCGTTGAGAATGAACTTGAAGCGGACGTTTAGTTCAGACTCAATACACTTCCGGTACTTGAGGTACTTGACGGGATCTTGACGAAAAATGTCCTTCTGTTGCTCCGTGTACTGGAAGTTACTACCATTTGGTCCTGCGAACCGTTGGGCGAAGCCCGCCGTGATCCATGAGGTGCTTCGCAGAAAGCAGGTCATGGAGCGAAGTAAGGGCTGTATGTTTGGCACGACTTGCACGGCCGACGAGCCGCCACCTATAACTGCGACGGTTTTCCCTTCGACAATTGCGTTCTCGTCCCAGTTGGCGGTATGGAGCATCTGGCCTTGGAACGAATCTCGGCCCTTAATGTTAGGCCACTTCCACCGATTGAGCACACCAGAAGCGTTGATGAGGACATGACATTCATCCTGTATCGTCTTTCCGGTGATCAAATCAAGCGCTGAGATGTGCCATTTCTGCTGGTCCTCGTCCCATTTGGCTCCAGTCACAACATGGCTTAGATGCATGTACTTTAGCAAATCGAACTCATCGGCGACTCGCTTGAAGTATGCCAGTATCTCTGGAGCCGTTGAGTAATAAGTCGACCATTCGCGCGGTGCCCAAGAGAATTGGTAGTTCACCGAAGGGATGTCACAGGCGCAGCCCTTTTCGGCAAGTCAGAAAGAGTGCTTTGGTTGATAGAAGCACGGTCTTACCGGATACCTATTCTCATACCAAGTGCCACCTATCGAAGGGTTCTTGTCGTAACAAACAAGCTCAATATCAAGGTCACTCAGGCTGACCTCATGAGCGAAGTTGATCGCACTCGCGCCAGCTCCAATCACGATGACTTTGAGCGAACGGCCGGTTCCGCTGGGCTGTTCCAAGATGCTGTATTGTTCTTGGTCCGACTTGAGATTGTTGTTCCCGCCATTGACAGCGATTTCATCGCTTTTCCAAAGGTTTTGTGCGGTATGCATCGTGTGGATGATGTGCTGTGATTAGGTTTTTCGGAGGTTGAGACCACAAGCAAAGATCGTTCTCAAGTAGGTGAGTGCCCTGACTAGGAGCTCGAGTGTACAGACCAAGAGGACAGCATGTGAGGCTATCAAGAATAGTTCCAACGTGTCCACCGCTTCGTCTCATCTCGAAGGTGGACAAGTGGACAAGGAACAGGTGGAGCTCCAGCGAATTCATCCCGCTCTGGGTCTACGCAGATAGTATTCCTACACATCGTCAGCATCGTGCTCTGTCTGGTTAAAGTGACTGAGTGACTGCGGGGACCCTTTGCTCAACAACAGCGGATCGAGGCCGAATGAATTGGTATAAGAATGAAGACACGTATTATGCCAGACAATAAGATCTTTGAATATCTGACTCACTAATTGTCTACAGTATATAGCGAAAGTCTTTCTGCTGACCATCGGTAAGGTCCAAAAAGGCCCCGTCGCCTTTTGGGGCACCAGCGCTTGTGTCGGCATTCTCCTGTCCCTGTGCCTTGTCACGCTTCTTATTCTCAATGATGTTCACAATCCGAATTGCAAGCAGGGTACAAGCAGCAGCACCATACCTAGCAAAAGAAGTCAGATAAGTGATCGCACTCAAGCTGTCCACTGGCAGAACCTACATGATAGCCATGTTCAGTTTTCCGGGGAAGTAGTCCGGGGCGTCCTTGCTTTGGAAGATCTGAGGTCCGATCCAGTTGCCCGCGCCATACGCCAGGATCTGTAGGCCATTGACTGTCACCTTCTTGGTATAACCAACGGTATTGTTGGAGATCATGACCATAACCAGGCCCCAGGAAGCCCCTGCGCAGCTAATGAGGTAGTAACCAACCAACAACCCTCCCGGAGCCGACAGAGGGATCGTGATCATCATGATGCCACCGACCATGGGTATCAAAATGGCGCAGATGGCTGGAAAGGTCCTATCACTCATCCAATCCGATAGAGCACCAAAGCCAAGTTTGCACACGATGTCGACGAAGCCGCCTGGCATTTGGAGGAGCAAGGCGAGGCGATTATCGAAGCCGAAAGATTTGATGATGATGGAGCCGAAGGTCGTATAGCCTCCGTTGGGTATGTTCATCAAAAGAGAAAACAACACGTAGAGGTATGTCCGAGGATCAGTGAAAGCCTCCCGAAATTGTGACCAGCTCCACACGCGATTCCCTATGCCCTGGAAATTTTCGCGGATGCGCTCGACAGCAATAGACTTCTCGCGCACGTCCAAGAAACGAGCGCTCAGTTGGTTGTCCGGCATGTAGTACACCAGAAATGCCCCAGTGACGACTGTGAGGGCTCCAAGGATCAGGAAAAGTATGTGCCAAGTGGCTAATTCTGCTCCAGTCGCTGCTGAGAGGCCATAGGCAAAGGGCGCCATTATGAGGGTACCGATACCGTTGCAGCAAAGCCATGCATTGACACGCTTGGCTTGTTCACCACGCTTGTACCAGATCGAGACGAATAGGACGAAGGCGGGTGTGATGGTGGATTCGAAGACACCAAGCAGGAAGCGTAGAGCGAGCAAGGAGGCATAGTTGTTGGCCGCAGCATGGCATGCAAGGATGACGCCCCACGCAACGATGAAGGAGGAAGTGTATTTCCCGAGCGGAAGTCGTCGTAGAAGGTACGTCGTTGGGAATTCCCAAGCAATGTAGCCGGCGTAGAATATGGACGAGATCCAGCTGTATTCGTCGGAATTCGAATCGAGGTGTGTGTCCTCACGTATACCCATAACTGAGGCATAGTTCAGGGACGTCTTGTCCGCGAACTGGATCATGTATACCCACATCAGCATCGGTAACAGATGCAGATCGATCTTGCGAAGAACGCTGCGGCCTTCTTCCGGGCTGTATTCAACTGGCTCATGGCCGAGAGCGAGCAGCGCTGGATCGCTGGTCTTGGAGACCTCTTCGACCTCGCCAACTCGATGGGAAATAGACTTGGTAATGGCATTGGATTCGTCCAGATCGTTGAGTTTGAAGTCTTCCTTTGCAGCCGTCATGTCTGCTCGTGTGATTTGACAACTTGGAGATGCAGTTGTTAATGGAAAGCTGCTGAGTTCAAAGAAATGACAACAGAGTCTGACACAGACATCCGTGGATGCCAGGCTGTATGTCAAGCCATATCTTCTGCTGCGAGGGGTACGTGGTGGAGCTCCACCGGCTGCTTCATGCTTGCTCTCTCCTCTCTTATCGCAGCGCTGACTAGTCAGGACTTTCGGTAGATAGCCGTTCTGCAAGCAGACAGTAACGTGAGACTCCACGCCCATCAAAATATCATGCGGTTAACTCCAGCTATCAGGTACTTTTACGTGTGTGAGCGGGACAAGAATACCGAAGAGTCTACGGCAAAGTTCGTGCCATCGAAAATGACTCAGTTCCAGTAAGCAAGTAGATTCGAGAAGAAGGTAGTGTTGGTCGGCACGGCTCTTCAATTGGAAGGCAGCAGACCAACAAATGTTTCGGTACGTTGGCACGCAGGTGTCGAGCGTGGGCGAAGGAGGCAAGGAGGCAAAGGAAAGGAAAGGATTGTTTTGATTGCCAAAGGTCGAAGAACTGAAGTCGACTTTTGGCCAAACGTTCAACTAATCCTTCCCAGCCTCCTTTTGTGCCAACCACAAGTACTTCAACTAAGCCAAACCTGAAAGACACCTGACGACAACGTTGTGTTCTCCGTGTGCTTGGACGTCCACGCACTCAGAAACGCCGCCGGCAACGTTTCAAGTTCATCGCTATCTGACCGATGCGACTGGGGAGCAGCGGCCAAGGATGACGGCGAGGATGTACTCAAGTACCCTGGCCGCCCTCCACCGGGGCCTTATCTCGACTCCACCTCCATCTGTCCGCCTCCACCATATCAACGAAGGCACGACCCAGGGATGAGATACTCTGCCGTGGCAGTGCTCTGATTTGATCATGCCAGATACACCTTATGCCTGTCCAAAATGCAGCAAGGTGTTTACAAGACGTGTATGTGATTGCAAGTTTTGTAGGCAATAGCTGCAACAATAATGGTCGCTGATTCTCTGAACTGATTAGGAGAATTTGGATCGCCATCACCGCGCTCGTGAGTCTGGCCCATATCACCAGTCTTGCTGAATAGAATCATCTGCTTGAGTGCAGAGACTAATATCTTTGCCAAGAGCATTCATCAGGCCCTCGGCCTTTACGTTGTGAGACCTGCGATGCGCCCTTCACCAGACGGTGTGTCTCTAAGAGGTCGTGAGCTGTTATTGATGACTGACAGACAGCATAGAGATGTGCTGAAACGACATGTGCAGCGATGTACACGGAGTGCAACTACTCGGTCAAGGCGGCTTCAGTCAGTGCCTTCTCCCGTCAGCCCAAACAAACTAGGCGCAGAACCAGAATCGGAAGCACCAGATTGTTCTCCTGGAACACAGGCTGAGATACACATCACCGGAGACTTGACACAGAACGATGCCGAAACCAGCTCCAACAGCGCCTTCCAGCATGCAACACCGGCGGTTGAATGTCTTCCCTCACCAATGGCTTCTGTGGAGGACCCTTTGTCTGCGTCTACCGATGCTGTAGCAATACTTGTCTACCGCTATGGTGTCAGTCTCAGCACAGCAACGGCAGCTACCGCTGCGTACTTTGTGCACATTCACCCTAGCCTTCCTATTGTACACCCTCCAACGTTCTCCTTGGTGACGACTCCCACTTCCCTAGCATCGATAATCGTCGCCATTGGGATCATGTATAGCCCACAGGCGTCACAACTTCGCGCGACCAGTGATCGCATGTGGCAAAATGGCCTTGAGGAGCTCGAAGCGTTGGTAAGCCAGCAATTGCCATGCTTTGTGGGACACTAGCTGACCTACGTATTCGGCAGGTGAAAGAGCAATCCATGTTCTACAAGTCTCCATGGACCTTACAGTCATGGATACTTCACATCGTATACGCATTCTACTTCAACGATGTTTCAGTACCCGCAACGTGCTGGGCAAAACACCAAAGCCTCATTCGAGTAGGTTTGTATATGTGTGGCATGTATACTAGCATCACTAAAGCATCACAGCATCTTCGCTCCTGCTGTTTGATGAACGAGCAACTGACTTTGCTCGGCAATGACATCCAGCCGTGGCTTACAAATATAACCCAGTCACTGCTATGGACTTCGGAGGAGGTCTCCATGGCCTGGCA
The DNA here is from genome assembly GCF_010093935.1 of Zasmidium cellare ATCC 36951. Lineage (NCBI taxonomy): Eukaryota > Fungi > Ascomycota > Dothideomycetes > Mycosphaerellales > Mycosphaerellaceae > Zasmidium > Zasmidium cellare. Next base: position 21,739 of record NW_022986961.1, read on the forward strand.
CGCCTTCGTGCTACATGAGACGTATCGACATTGCGTCTTTGCCGTGCTGTTTCTGGATCACCAGATGACAACGCCATGCAACACCCGACCTTCCATGTCGAATGTTGAGGTTGGTTGGGATCTGCCAATGCCGATCGCCCTCTGGGATGCTTCGTCTGCGGAAGAGTGGTTCACTCGATCACAGGAGCATGTTCAGCGAGGAATACTGTCCGACCCCTTGGATTCCAGCTCCATGCTGTCATTGGCTAGAGCAACACAACTGCTTCTGAGTGCTTCGCCTCCGCCGTTTGTACTGGAGCGCTTGTCAAGTTCCCCATTTGCGGCTGCGTGTATGCTTGTGAGCCTGGAGTCTCTCGTTCGAGACTTTACGACATGTTGCTACCGAATGCCTCCTGTCTTGCCGGACCCGTCAGCCTATCATGTACTTTCGCCCGAACAGAATCGGGCCATCAACGCTGCCGTCAATACTATGCTAGGAATTGTGGCCAAGAACAACGCCATATCGCCGCAGCTGAGAGGCTTCCTTCGCCTAAGCTGCTGGTTGACCCGGATCCAGCTGTGCGAGCCAGATGACCTCATAGTATCGGGCATCGTCGACGACTCGCTTTTGGCCAGCCTCAGTACATCGGCGCACTTGGTTCTGGGCAGCAGCGTCGCATTACGAAGAGCTGTGGCTCCTGTGCGCCGACGGTTCGGCGAGGATTGTTCCTTTCAGGCCTGGGATGAAATGTTGAAAGCACTCGGCGTCATCACTGAATCCGTGCAAGATCGTAAAGCTTCACAATCGCCATGGATGACGGTGCTTGCTTCACGGCTGCTTCTCATGCTATGGCGAACACTACGCCGAGCCATTGGCGAGATCGAACAGAGCAAGGCAGGCAGCGGCTCGCTTCTAGGCCAGCAGCAGGAAGGCCTCGGGCTCGCCAGTGTTCTGTCATCTGTAATCGTCGAGAGGATCACACAAATGCTCAAAGCCCAGCGTACGTCAGGAGCCCAAGAGCTAGAAGATCACCAAACGATAGAAAGAGCTTTTGTAAGGAAAATCACTGAAATCTTCTCTGGGATCAAAACACCCGTGAGTGATGCCATAAGCAAGATATGGCGGGAAATCGCGTCTCTGATCGATGGTGATCAGAGCGAGCCATTGTCCGGAGGATTGGACGGGTGGATGGCGTGAACACTGCAGTGCATACGTTCTGCTCAGAGATGAGAATCCCCTGGAGAAGCAAGCAGCTCCTTTACATTCGACATAATGGACTGTGGCATGTCAAGGTGTTCATGGTCCTACGCCGGAATTACTACACGGTATCGTACGAACAGATGAATAATGAACTTATGCATCTCCATGCAAGTCGGCGGAAAAGTACCGACAGTGCAGAGGGATGTGATGCTCTCGGCGGACGAAATGGAAGACATGATTGGCTGCGGCGGAGGAAAGGGATGAAGCCGCAGCACAGCTGAACTGTACACAGAAGCAGTACTTGCTCGAGGCCGGTTTTCGATAGAATGTATTTCTCAGCATTTGATCTGGAAATTTTAAGAGACTGACTTCTCCAACTGCTTTAAAGTCGTCCGCCTCAAACATGAAAAAGACTGGAGTCGATAAGGAAAACAGTTAGGAAGATCTCTATCAGTTGAAGACGCTCAATCCTCAATCGCAAGTTTCAGTTTACTTGATAAATCTTTTGCACAACAGGAAGCAACTCAAGCATGGCACCAACGACGTATTTGGTGACAGGTGCGAACAAAGGCGAGTGGTGGGAATCATTGAAGGAGACGGATTTGGCTGACGATACATCAAGGACTTGGCCGAGGGATAGCAACAGCTCTACTACGCCGTGAAGGTGCAACCGTCGTTGCAGCAGTCCGTGATCCAGAACACGAGACTGCGAGATCCTTACAGGAGCTTTCTCGTGCTCAGAATGCACGCCTCATCGTCGTTAAGATTGACGCCGCCTCGAAGACCGATCATGCCGCCGCCGTGAAGCAAATCGAAGAAAATCACCACGTCAAAACTATAGACGTCGTCATCGCAAATGCAGGTATCATCAACAGCACCCCACTCGTCCGAGAATCGACATTTGAAGGACTCCTGGAACACTACCAAGTCAACACCGTCGGTACAGTCATGCTCTACCAAGCAACTCGAACTCTACTGCTGGAGTCGAAGAATCCGAGGTTCATCGTGACATCCGGATCTGGCGGGAGCATCTCACAGCAAGACAAGATCCGTGTTCCCCTGGCGGAGTATGGGCCTAGTCGAGCTGCTGTGAATTGGCTGTTTCGAAAGGTACATTTCGAAGAGGAGAGGATTGCAGCGGTTTTGGTTGATCCTGGGTAAGTTCCCCCATGTTACGATTAAAAGAATGGTCGCCTCTGACGGTTGGTTCGAAGGCTCATCGATACGGACACTGGTGGCTCTGCCGTGACAAAGTTTGGGATGGATCGGTCGGTCTTGCAGTCGGTCGAGCAGAGTGCGGAGAACTATTTGAAAGTGGTAAGTCTTGCTCGACGCTCGATGAGATAATGCTCTGATATGTTCATAGGTCGATAATGCGAGCAAGGAAAATAGCTCTGGCAAATTCACCTCGGCGCCGAGTCAGGCTGAGTTGGAGTGGTAGAATAGGAGACTTCCATCGCGGCAGTCCTTCGGTTTGGGCTCGTCTTTTGGTTCTTGTAGCACATGAGTCTGGTTTTGCAATGGAAATTGATGCATTCTCCGTCATTTGTCGTGCTGAGAACGCTAATGTTGCTGAAAATCTCCAATCGACTTCATCGACCAGTCTCGACTGTGCGTCTAGAAGTCTGACAACTCGTGCAGATTGGAGGACATCTGTTTGTGTTCTGCTTTCGAGCATTGCCTTTTGTGTCTATGGAAGCATAACGAGAGAAAGAAAAAGTGGTGGCCACGAAAAGAGTGACGTTGACAATCTAGTTATTTTTAGACACGCGTTGAGAAGCTCGTCTTGGCGCGCCGCTTCTTCCTTCTGCGCAAGGGCTGGGTTTGGGTCAACAAGACAACAACGAAGAGTCGACATGGCTTCTATTACATCGGATCACAATGCCATGAGCTTGGCAGAGACAATACTTAAGCAGCTGAAGTCGAGGTGTCTTCTCATACCTTCATTCCTCACCTCGGACGCATACCTGATAACCTCCCAAAACCGCCATAACAGATGATGGAAATCATTAACAGCATCCTCCAGACACCACAGGCTGTGTTCAGACGGAAGCCGTTGGTTTGGGCACTGCTGGCTGCCGTCGGCACCATTTGGACTGGCAAGACACTGGCCAGTCTCGGATCCTTCGCCTGGCTGCATTTTGTCCATCGCTCCTCGCTAGAACGATACAAGTCGAAGACGCCGTGGGCTCTTGTCACTGGATCATCGGACGGCATAGGCAAAGCTTTCGCGCACGAGCTCTGTAGTCGAGGCTTCAATGTTGTCCTGCACGGCAGGAATGAAAAGAAGCTCGAAAATGTCAGGGCAGAGCTTCTAAAAGAGCATCCAACACGAAAAGTTCGCATTTTTCTTTTCGACGTCGCAGTCTCTGCCGGCGATCATGCGCGACTTGATGCAGCTGTAGATCAGCTGGAAGACATCGACCTGAAGGTGCTTATTAACAACGTCGGCGGCGGAGCGAAGCGCCTTTGGATCCCTCTGCAAGACTATTCGGGCGACGACACCCGCCTTTTCCTGGATATGAACTGCCGTTTTCAGGCAGAGCTGACCCAACGCCTGCTGCCACGTTTGATCAAGAATGGCCCATCATTGATCATGAACATTGGAAGCTTTGTGTCCGAACTCCCGGCTCCTTACATTTCTGTGTTTGGCGGCGCGAAAGCTTTTGGCAAGGCCTGGTCACGATCGCTGCATTTCGAAATGCTCACCGAAGGCCATGACGTTGAGGTCCTACAAGTGCAAGTAGGAATGGTATCCACGCCGAACGAGCCCCGGCCAGAGAACATCTTCGTTCCGAACGCCCGACGAATGGCTCAGTCAGCCCTCGACAAAGTCGGGTGCGGCCGAAGCGTCGTCTTTGGTTACTGGCCACATCAGCTGCATTGTAGCTTGTTGGTGGATTTGCCGAGTGTTGTTCGTGACAGGCTTTTAATGAGAATCGTGAAAGGCTTAAAGGAACAAGAGGAACGAGACCTGAAAACGGAATGAAGAGAGGCCATACACTTTCACCGCGGAAATAGGCTAAGGAGCCAGTGGCTGCGACGAGCTGCGAGCTAGTCTTGCGAACGAAATACTCTGTTGGACACCCTCAGCCTCGTATTTGGGTTTCTATAGCTGCTCTATCTGGACATAGCGGCTACAATCGGGACGCTGCTGTGCCATCGCGCTGCCACCATGCCATCGTGCCGCTACAATACCACCCGGCTGCGATATGACGTTGCCCGTCGACTTACCAATCGGGAAGGCATGGTGAAATGTCCACGTTTCCCTCTCCCTCGCAATTCAAAAGCACCATAGGTCTCCGAGCTTTAGACAGCTGGGCCCAGTATTCCCTTAAGATGAAGTCGAGCGTTTTCTTCCCATTTGTGGCAGCCTTGCCATCTGCTCTGGCCTTCTCAAGTGCCACACGACCTTTTACCGCGCCTCTAATAACTCCAACACCAAGTGCGACAGTCCCTTACCAAGTACAGCCCGTGAGCTCTCAAGTCCCAGCCAACACACATGGACCCAAAGCCCCTCGCAACGTAGCTTTCATTGCCTACGCATACGACGAGCAGTGGGACGCAACTAATACTTCGAAACCTGCGATCGATGTCGAGGCTCTGTATCAGGACAAGACCGGAGTTGATACCCTAATCATCAATCCGTGCGATGTGAACGAGAAGAATCCTGCTGTACCACAATGCCACGGATGGGACTTTACCAACTCCACATATTGGGAGCAGATTTGGCCTAGTTACCAGAGTGTCCAAGCGAACGGTATCCTTTTGATCGCCAGCTATGGCGGCTACCTCTCAAATACATTCCAGCTGCTCAATCAAGATTGGGACACATATTATTCGCCTATCGTCAACATGCTAAAAACTTACAAGTTCGACGGCATCGACTTCGACATTGAGCCATCGAACAACAATAGTTATGTCCCTCCTCTTTCTCTCGCTCTTAAGCTGGTCAACTCGATCCGTTCAGACCTAGGCCAAGAATTTATCATCACGTTCACGCCAGTGTCGTTCGATATATACGAAACCGGTGGCTCGATGTATTCTGGATTCTCTTCGTAGCAGCTAGACCAGGAAGCCAACACCACTGGAGCCGACGGGACAGTCATGAAGAGCATCAACTGGTTCACTCCTCAATTCTACGCCGGTGGTGGTGCGGTTAATAGTAGTGCTTATGAGGATATGATCAGTAACGGCAACTGGGATCCTAGCAGGGTAGTCATGTTAGCACCTGGTACGAGTGCTGTGGGTAGTGGATGGGTCAACATCACGACTTTGGAGGCTGTTGCAAAGAATTTCACAAGCACCTACGGCCAGGGCAATTTTGGCGGTGTCGGTGGCTATGAGTACGCTCGTGCTGGTGAGAGTGACGGCCTTACAGACTGGCAGTGGTTCAAAGACGTGAGTCAAGCACAAGGCATTGCGACATCTTGAGAGACCGGCCTGTCGAGCAAGTCGGATACTTGAAGATCGTATCAGTCAAGCATGAAGCAGCATTTGTTTACATCTCGACCATCTTTTGACCGTTTCTCGAATTCTATGGTACTCAGCCTGCCACAATCTCCCACGTGCCATGGTTTTCCGATGCCTGGATTGGGAAAGCCCACTATTCGCCTAGCCAACCACCACGAACCAGATCCAGGGTTCTGCTGCCCTATGGAAGCAGTAGAGAGGGTATTATAGTCAAAGCCCCGTCAGTTCGCAGCAAATGGCGCTGATCAACGCTCGTCCCTCTCAAGTGCCGACGTTTGATATCGCAATGGCTACCGTCCACGAGCCATCGCCAGCCTTCCACGTTGCTACGCCGATCATTGTGCAATCCAGAGTGGCGTTATCGACGTTGGTGTTGCTCCAGCCTGCTGTGACAGCCACTCAAAATGGTCAGCGGGATCCCAGAGGGTGCTCGTGGCAAGACGAGTGGCTGTGAGCACGTTCAGACAAGGGTACCAGATGGCTGTCCGGTTGTAAACCGGTTGCTTCTCCGTCCAGCCTTCGTCATATCTGCTTGTATAAAGAACTGCTACGATGGACCCTTGGGAGAGGTCGCTGCTGTGGCAACGGCATGCTCTTCATGACAAGATCTCTCATCTACGGCCTGTATATCTATCTTCAATTGACTCGATTTTCGGACGCTCTACCAGTTCTTTCAAACAACACTGTTGCCTCCACGAATACGACCGTCAACGACAGCAAGAAACTTACAACAGAGGCTACATCAGCTTGGTGGTTTCCCAATCTTGACCACACCTCAGGCACCGTCCGCGACTACGTACCATTCCTCAGGACCCCCGACTACCCAGTCTACAAATCTGTCTCATCGGGAAACTCGGCAGCTTTTCGCAAAGCCCTGTACGCAGATGGTCCGAATGGAGACCGTGATAACTTCTGGCTCGCCGGTCAGCCCAGAGTCGTCTACCTCGCACCTGGAACATATGTTCTCGATTCAACAATCTACCTCGACACAGATACCGTCATCATTGGTGACGCAGCAAATCCGCCTACCATTCGAGCCGCTGCAGGTTTCTCAGGCGACTATCTCATCTGTGGCGGACAGGGTGGCGATACTGCTTCCGGGGGAGAGCTTCACTTCTCTGTCATGATCAAGAATATTGTTCTAGATACGAGCTCGAACTCTGCCAAGACCGACTTCGTAGCATTGAGCTGGCGTGTAGCTCAGAACACGGCGCTTGCCAACGTCAAGATCCAGATGCCATCCAATGCCCACACTGGAATTTGGATGGGCCAGGGGTCGGCTGTCTCTGTCGGCGATGTCAAGTTCTATCAGGGGAGCGTTGGCATGCACTATGCTGGGCTTCAACAGGCCACACTCAAGAAGATGGAGTTCCATGGCTGCACTACCGGCATCAGGATTGACAATGGATTCACAGTCAACGTACATGCACCTATCTTCGACACAGTCGGCTTCCCGATCGTTCTCAACTCAGGAGGTCCTTGGGTATCCGTCATCGACGCCATCTCTACAAATTCGGGGACCTTCTTCACCAGTAATGTCGGATACCCGAATTTTATGCTGGAAAACATCTCGCAAAGCGCTGGCAACTCACCGGTCGTGGTCGTGGGCGGTCAGACGAAGATCAAGTATCAGACATCTGTCGGCACATACGTCTACGGCAATACCTATGGGGCAAACCCAATCTACCAGACCGACCCACAGATCAAGTCGGTGCCGCGTCCGGCATCCCTAGCTCCTGGCGGAAAATACCCAGCTTTAACGGCACCACAGTACCACTATGCTGTGGCAGGTGATGTTGTCAACCTCAAGAATCCGAAACGAAATGGTGGCTTCCATTTGTATGGAGATGGATCTACCGATGACACCTCGGCCTTGCAAGGAGCGCTCAACTTTGCTGCTTCGCAAGGTAAAATCGCTTATCTACCTTACGGGATCTATCGCGTGTACAAGACAGTCACGATTCCAGTTGGCACACGACTGATCGGTAATGCCTGGTCGACGATATCTGGATTTGGTCCTGCCTTCAAAGACGAATCAAAGCCAACGCCGATTGTAAGAGTCGGTGCTCCCGGAGCTGTTGGAAAGGCAGTCATCCAAGACATGCGGTTCACCGTCGGCGAAGCTCTACCCGGAGCCATCATACTGCAAGTCAACATGGCTGGTCACCAGCCTGGCGATGTGGCTATTTTCAATTCTCTCCTCACTGTTGGCGGCACTCGCGATACTCAGCTCAGCTGTTCGAGCGAAGCCAACTGCAAAGCTGCATATCTCGGCCTTCATCTGTCAACAACATCATCAGCATACATTGACAACTTCTGGTCCTGGCTCGCTGACCACGCTTCCGACTCCAGCAACGTCAGAACCCGCACAGCCGGTAAAGGCGGAATTTTCGTCGAAGCAAGGAAAGGCACCTGGCTCGCCGGAGTGGCGAGCGAACACTGGTGGCTCTACCAATTCAACTTCAACAACGCCAAAAACATCTTCATGTCCCTGATTCAGTCAGAGACGAACTACAATCAAGGAACAAATGCCGTGGTGACCCCTCCCTCTCCTTTCGTGGCGAGACCGAAGGATCCCGCGTTTGCATGGTGTCATGGTGAGGCGAACAGCAGCGACTCGGATTGCCCAATGGGCCCTGCACAGTTCTACGATGGCGGAGACTCGATTTTTCAATACGCGGCTGCGAGTTGGAACTTCTTTGGTGGTGAAGAGACGACAATGAATGTCATACGGAAAAGTCCAACGAATCTACATCTTTATGGACTTTGCGACCACGACGCCAAGTATATCATGAGGCTTCCGGACGGATCACGCTTTGGGAACGGTCCAAACGACGGATTTGGCGGAAGTTGGGGAACTGTTGTTGCTGAGTATTCTACCGCGGCTGCGTGAAGCTGGGATGAGGTTTGTTTGGTGATTGCGTGACGATGAGAAGAGATACCCCAAGGTTGGTCACATGGATGGAGTTTTTGGCGTGCAGCTTGGAAAGATGGCTTTTTGGACGGGCGGTTGGCTTGCATTGGTCAGTCTTACTATTATAAAGGCAAAGTTGGAGAAGGCTACTGGAGCCGGAGCGTTCCTCGAGACAGCTATTAATTAATCAAGTGTAATGTTTACCAACAGCAAGAGAACAATTGAAATCATGAAAACTTGCATCTACCCAATTCGCCGATATAGTCTTGCTGATTGCTTCGTTTGCCAGGGTGTCTGGCCTGCAAAACTCTGCAATCAAGATGCACACGTGCTGATGTACGTCGCAGTAGTGAAGGATCACTGAGACACCTCTAACGATTTTCGAATACAAGCCGATCCAAGAAGAAATGGTCCCCGAGGGGAGAGATGGTGAAATCTGATGTGCCGCAGCCTCTTCGCCACATGTTTGGTCAAATCGTCCACCATGAGCTACGGCTAGATCCATCCCCAGACCCAAACCGCGGCTCGTGGCGATGAGCCGAAGGATGGCTAGCAGCTCCTTCCTAATCCGGCCAGAAGGCAGAAAACAAGCTTTTTGTGCGACCGAACCGGGCAGCGATCAGCACGCTCGGCCGTGCAGAAAAAGCTTCTATGCAAGTCTAAGTTGAAGCTCTTGCCCATGTTCTGGACAAAAAGCTTCCCACATCTGACCGCATGTCAGTTGGGCGTTTCTTCAGCCAATCTGCACGCTTCCATGATGCGGGGAGTTCCAGCCACGACATTGTCCGTTAAAGATATAAGTTCAAGCCACCAAGCTGCTACTATCGCTGCGGCGCGTACCACGAGACTGTGTAGCCGCTTCGACCATATTTCTTGAGCACCACGTGCGGCGTGGAAGTCCCAAAGAAGGTATCTATACGTGGGCCAGAACGCCAGGTGCGGGCGGTAACTTCCACTCCGACAGCTTGTGGAACATAAAGTAACGAATGGGCACAATTACACCAACTCTGGGCCCGAGGATGGTCTTTTGAAGAAGGTTTGAAGGGAGGGTTGGTATTGTAGTATGCTAGAGAGTTGGCGAGATGGGGCTAGGACAGGCTGCTTGCCCTGAAGCCATGAACAGCATAAAGACGAGCGCATATCCTGGTTGAGTTGGAATTTGCTCCAGCTTTATCGACATTGACACTTCCACTCCACCGCCAAGACAGCAACATGAAGTTTTTCATCCCGGTCGTTGGCCTCATGGCCACCTCGGCCCTGGCTCAAGGCGTCGAACAGCCGATCGTCGACGCCATCACCGTCATCCAAGCACGCACCCAGCGAGTTGACACCGATGTCCTCGCCTGGAGCGGCGACCGACGAGGCTTCCGCCCAATCTTCTTCGACAGCCAGAAGCTCCTCAAGTCCATCAATAACGGTACCAATGTCGCCAACGCCAACGAGTCTCTCGACTTCAACGGCGCGGTCAACGTCGGTCTCGCGACCCTCAACCTCATCCCAGTCGTCAACCAGACCCTCATCGACTTCATCGCCACCATCCCCAAATTCAACAAGCTCTACCTGACCCCAACTGTCCTCGACTCCCTCAACCAGCAAAAGGCAGCCTCCGACGCTTTCTCTGCCGCCGTCATCGCCAAGGTTCCTGATGGTCTCAAAGACCTTGCTGGCCAAGTCACCGCACCAATTGATGAGGACTTCGATGTTTCCATTGCGGCCTTCCAAGCTGCGGTTGATTCCCTTCCAAAGTGGCCACACCACCCGAAGGGCTGGACTGGTTGGGGCTGGCGTTGGGGAAAGGGCTGGGGTTGGTATTAAATTGCTATCATTGCTCTTATCTTGATGTAACGACGATATGTGGCATTGTTGAGCAATGCTGGCACGCTCAAGAAGTCACGATCATAGATTATGTATGCATGAAAAAGTCTGTCAACTGCACCAGTTTGTGTTCGTGTTGTTCTCGAATGCAGTTTTCAAAGACCGCAAATCAAGCATCTGAACTAGTTGAAGGAATTGACGCATTATTTTGATCATACTTCATCAGCTGTTCAATTTAGATTCCAGAGAACGCAATAGAGACTGCACAGCCCTTGTCAACCACTTTTCCCATCCAACTTCCAGAAGCGGCAATTTCGTCCGCTGCACAGACACAATTACACCAATCACAAAACGGTACGATACCGAAACCCACTAGCGTCCGCTTCACATGCTGAAATGCGGCCGCTGGCTCCAAGTCACGCTCGTACAGATGTCTCATCAACGGCTTCACTCATTGTGCGCCTCGCCTTGATGGGTATCTCTCGCCATGGCCGCTCAAGGCAGCAGGATAACGACAATGACAATAGCGCAAGGACACGGCGATGGAGATTACATTATGTCCATAGGGAAGATATATGAAGACGATGACTTCCCCTGCAATGCCTCTCCCAAACCAAACGCACCGCTCAGCCTTACCGTAGCACGGAACTCGCTACCAATACAGACTCGTTACATACAATGACCGGCTCAAACGAAACTATCCTCGTCACCGGCGGCTCCGGCTTCGTTGGAGCCCACTGCGTTCTTCAAGGAATTCAAAAGGGATACCAAGTCCACACGACTATCCGCTCCCTCTCGCGCGCAGACGATGTGAAGCAAATGCTGCGAAATGGAGGGGCCACTGAGGCTGAGATCTCCAACGTCAAATTCTTCGCAGCAGACTTGATGAAAGATGATGGCTGGAAAGACGCTTGTGCAGGATGCTCGTATGTACTGCATGTTGCTTCGCCATTCCCTGCTGGTGCACCAAAGCATGAGGATGATCTCATCGTACCTGCAAGGGAGGGTACTCTGCGGGTGCTAAGGGCGGCGAAGGAGGCTTCGACAGTCAAAAGGGTCATCATCACCAGCTCGATGGCAGCAATCGGATACGGATACGGCGACGTAGTCAAAACAAAAACCTTCACCGAAGAAGACTGGACCATCCTCGATGGCCCTCGGGGCGAGACAATCGCTCCTTACCAGAAAAGCAAAGCCATCGCCGAACGAGCAGCATGGGACTGGATAGCCAAAGAAGGCAGCCCAATGGAACTGACCGTCATCAACCCAGTCGCCATTTTCGGACCAGCGCTCAGCGCCGACTTCTGCGCAACCTTGCAGTTCATCTCCCGTATGCTAAACGGCCAGTTGCCCGCCATGCCGAACCTCGCCTTCGAGACCGTCGACGTGCGAGATGTCGCGGACTTACATTTCCGCGCCATGACGAGTCCGAAAGCAGCGGGACAGAGGTATCTGGCTTTACGAGATGGAGGACCCATTTCGTTGCAAGGGATTGCGCAGACGCTGAAACGGGGGCTGCCTGCAGAAGAGACGAAGCGAGTGGGCACGATGGTTATTCCGAATTTTGTTATGCGGTTTGCGGCGATGTTTCAGCAGGATATCGCGTTGATCGTTCCGGAGATCGGGAGGGTAAGGAAGTGCAGTAATGCGAAGGCAAAGAGGGATTTCGGGTGGCAGCCCAGAGATGGAGACGAGGCGATTCTGTCGGCGGCGAGGAGTCTGCAGAAGTATGGTGTCGTGAAACCGTAACAGATTTCATTTCCCCAAAAAGGGCCATATCTATTGTCGAAAGTGTAAAAAGACTCGTCTATCATGAATATTATATGCACAAATGCCAGATGATCAGCCTATTCTCATTAATTCCCATCCATTAGATTCCAGAGTCAATCTTCTGGTAGTATGCATCCTGGTAGTAGGAGCTCCAGGCGGAGCATTCGTTATCGTAGGTTGTCTTATCGGGCATCGTCATGCTGCTGGGCGATTCGAGGAACTGCATACCGAGACCTTCGGAAATGTGCCATGCGATGTGGCAGTGCATCAACCAAGTGCCTGAGATAGGATTAGTGATACTGTCGTCAATTGTTGAGTGGAAGACGAGACATACCTGGGTTGTTCGAGTTGAATGCAAGAGCGAGCCACCCTCCGGCGTAAATCGTAGCCGTATCTCGTCGAGTGGGGTTGTCGAAGTTGAGGGTGGCGTTGCTAGAATCGTAGGTGCCTGTGCCTTGACCAAGGACTACGTAACGGTCAGCGCAATTCCTCAACTGCTGGTTTGCATAGACTTACCGAAGAAGTCATGTCCGTGAAGATGGACAGGATGAGGAATAGGTGGGATTCCATCAGCCTGCTGGATAAGCCAGTAGTTCCAAGATCCTGAGTCGACAGTGGGCACCAGGTTGATAGATTCAGGGTAGCTGGTGTTGCCATTCAGGACGTAAGACATGGTTGGGTTCTCCCAGTCAACGTTGATGGAGCTGTTCAAGGACCAGACAACGATGGAGTTGCCGTTTGGAACAACAACGGCCTGAGTCAAGTTGACGTTCATGTTCTGGAGCTGGGACTGGAAATCGCTGCTAGGAACTGATTGGCTCCAGTATGGAGTCAATGGGCCAGGCTCGGTGCAGCTTGTGGGCTCGGTGAACCTAGAAAAGACGAATTAGTTCAGGTCATCTCCTGAGGCCTGCGTTCAATGCTTACTCAGTGCTGTATGGGGTATCAGCTGGCTCGCTGGAGTAAGACCAGATGGCACGGCCATAGAAATTGTTGCCGCTCTGACAAGCTTCGGACACGTTACTTCGGAACCAATAATTACCGGCGCTCTGGTTGGCAGTGATGATCACATCGTAACGCTGGAAGTAATGTGAGCAGAGGATGAAAAAGCCAGTCGATTGAACAAACCTGTCCAATGCCCATGATCAACCACTCAGCAGCGAACGGCTGGATTGGAACGAAGTCGGCAGTGATGACTTCGAATGGATGGCTGTCGAGAGAAACTTGGACGTCTAGTCGCCAAGAGTTAGCAATGTATCCAGAGCTTCGAATCAGCAGGGGCTGAAGACTCACAGTTGTCAACAGACATGTTGATCAGTCGCAACCTGTACTTCTTTCCAGACTCCATGGTGACCTGCGAGTAGTTGCCGTTTCCATTCGCATCCTGGTTGGTACCGTTGATCAAGCTAGAGTCCGAAGTTAGCGTCCACGTGTGTCCACTCGGCAGAACAATGGTCCATCTTACAGATTGTCCGCTGGTGGTACCGACAACTTGTTCTGCAGTTGTGCGCTGGCAATAGCATTCATCTGGAAAGCAGTCTGATAATACCACTCGTTGATTGGGTAGACGCCAAGATCCTCGTCGTAGTTGGCGGTTGCAGGACCATCAAAGATCATCGTGCCGACAGTGCCATCTCCGTATTGTGAGCTGTAGTGCGCATGGTACCAGGATGTACCGAACTGTGTGACGTTGAAGGCGTATGTACGAGACTGGCCAGGTGCGAGAGGGCATTCGCTGACACCGTTCACACCGTCGGCGCCAGGGCTGTTGTATTGTCGGACGCCGTGCCAGTGGATCGATGTGCCGTTGTCCTAGAGGCAAAGAGTGGTGAGTACATCTCCGAGCGAAGGCATAGTGGAAAGCCTACCTGCAGACTGTTTGTGACGTTAATTGAGAGATAGTCGCCCCAGCTTGCTCTAGAAAAATGTCAGTTCTTGTTCTTTGATCGTTTCTGCGCGCTGGGTGCATACCGGATGGTTGGCCCAGGGTATTGACCATTGATGAGGAAGCATATCCTCTCGCCGTGGCCATCTGGGTTGCATGTGCCGTTGGTGATCTCGAGGTTGTAAGTGACGGTATTGCCCGTGGCAGGGAACTTTTGGTCGAAGTCTGTCGCGATGCTGAAGCCATCAGTCCAGCATGCTCGGGTCAAAGCGCCGTTTGTGCCTGTAGAAATACATCAGACTTGATCGACCACGTCAGTGTTTGGTAGACTGACATGCTCCGTCGGCAGTATCCCGAGTCGCCAGATCCGCGGATTGGGGGAGAGCAAATGCTTGAGAGCACAGCGTGAGAACGCAGCTGAGAACCGGCAAAGATGAGAACGCGGCCTTCATTATGGGCAACAGCAATGCCAAGCGAGTGTATGAAGACAACGCAGAAACGAGAGGCGCGAGACTGAGCTGTCTCTGGGTGTGTGTTCGTGAAAGCAATTGAAAGGCCAAGAAAGAAGCGAACGAGATAGTGGAAGTCAAGTACAATTGGAATGGCCGGAGCACTGTAGTTCAACCAAAGAAAAGAGGGCCCTCATTTTGCAAGATGCCGTGATCCGATGCGTACTGGATGCTGTGAGTGCCTAGTTTGGGACATTTCACGTGTGCCGGATCCTGGAGCGACTCAGAAACATGTGCATTGGAGGGTAGCGGCACCGTGCTTCGAAAGGCAATTGGCCGCACGTTCCGTTGTTGTCGACAGCAGCCGCGATGGTAAGAAGTAGCGCGTCCAGAGGATCCAGTACAGGAGGCTGACTTGTAGATCGTGGTTCGACGGACCCACTGGATCTGTGGAGGATGTGATGAGGCTCATGAGTTTGTTCCAACCTCACATCGACCTGGAGGAGCGTGTTGTTCACGATTCTTTCGCTCTTTCAGAGCCATGATCCAGTATGTCGTCTCGCGCTCTCGTTGTTGATCGGCGACAACGACACGCTCGACTTTGTTGGTCGGAAGAAGTCGTCGCGGCCGTCCGCGTCACCTTCGAAACGTCTTCAACGGTCAAGGAGGCAAGCTCAACGCTAGGAAGAGACAAGCAATTCAAGCAGTCGGCGACCACGTTATTTGACGTCAGCACAGCGAGGCAGCTATTTCAAGCGTGCCGATCTCTCACTTGGCAATCTCCCTTTATCTGTGACTTTTCCTGAACAATGCGTGGTGTTTCGAGGAAGAAACGCGACGAAGAAGCAGACGTGGGGCTTCCTCTCCTTTTTTGTCAACACGCCAGCTGAAGTCAGCAACGATCGGCGTCGAATCGGGTCTGATATTTCAGCCATCGGACGTCTCCTCCTGTCTTCCGAGCCCCAACGGTTGCATACGTCTTACAGTGTGCACAAAATCTCGCATCTTTTGTTCCAAGTCGCTGTCAGAGGCGGCTGTTGTCGAACAGTTCCGGGTCCAGGAGTTCAAAAGCAGCTTGAGGGGCAAGATTTGAAGGACGTCTTCCGACTGGCTTCAAGTCACAAACACGCCGTTCGAAGGGATGTCTTGTTGCGAGAACAGCAGCAGAAGTCGCGAGGGTCGCCGATGCAGTGAAAAGGGCGCTCTAGTCAATTCAGTGACTTTTCGGTTCTTCCCACCTGCCCTGAACCATCCGTACGGACGAATCAACCCCGTGGTCGACGATAATACTGCGAAACAACGGCATTATACTTGGAGTTGAAGAACACTAAAATGTCGGTCAGTCTGGATCCGCACCGAAACGTACAGCGAGCCACCCACGAGTGTCTGGAAGGCTTGCAACCTCGATGCAATTGCCGTCGGCAACATTCACAAGATCTGTAGCTCCAATCACTGTCCCAGCGACGTCCAGAGCCGCGGCTCTGACATACTGGAATTTATCCAAGGCACCTCCCACGGCGACAGACGTCTCAAATCCCTTCTTCGCTGCGTGGATGGTCGCACTCTCATCGGCACCACTGCGAGAATCTATCGACACTAACGTTTCGCGCCTGTTGGCTACCATAACGACCCATGAGACTACTTCGGTTGCTCCATTCCAGCTCGCCAGCACATTGCCGCTGACAGCATCGAGGGCAAGTTTCGGATTCCAGTTTGGAAGGCCGACCCAGGTATCCTTGAACACTCGATATGTTCGCACGTTGGTGTTGAATCTTCCAAAGGCAGCATCCATCACAGCAGTTCCATCAGGCCCATACTCGGTGAAGCCCGCCTGAGAATCCCAGCCGACCAAGGAGTTACCATTAGGCAAGGCATCGTAGCTGCCCATTGCATAGCATCCGAGGCCTGAAGGCGCCAAATGCTCCTCGACGAGCTTCACGGTCTTCTCTGGGAAGTGCGTGAGCTCCAGCCTCAATCCCCGTGAACAGCCCGGCCCGGTGCATCCAACAGCCTTTTCCCATTCCAGCTGGTGATTGTCGAACATGGTCAACTGCGTCAAGTCATCGTCCAGAAAACGAGCATGATGCTGCCACGCAAAAGCGGTCGCTTGACCATCACTCAGATCCTCGAAATCGTTCCCCTTGCCGCCCAGATTCCAGATCGGCCAACCATCGGTACCGTTGATCAAGACCACGGTATGTGCACGCCGCAGGTCGACAATATAATCGCCTTCTTTGATCTTCTGGAGACTATTGATATGCCATGGATCCCATCCATTGTGCGTCACCGGCTCATAATCGTGGTACGATGCAGTGGGATGGAAGAACCACGATGCTCTCCAGCCGAACCACACCTCCCCCGTGTCCGGCTTAATCTCCTCAAAGCAGGAGTCCAGTAATACATCATCCTCCTTTCCCCCAACAGAAGAGAGATTATACACGGCCGTCGATTCATAAATGGTAATAAGCACTGTATCGTCCCTCGTCACTTCACACTCGTGCAAATCAGCATCTGCGCTAAAAGACACCGAGCTCGTGACATTGAAGACAATTTCGTAGTGCTTGTTTAGCGCAACACAAACCCCTTGCGCATGTCCCTTCCCCTGCATACCCTCCCAGAACGTCAACACTGTCTCTCCCCTGTACCGCTGCACGCGGACATTGTTCACAAAGGCAAAGTTGCGGTTGGCATAGATCAAGCTCAGGTCGTCGCTCGAGAAGAGGTAAGGTCCCATTCGGGATTCGTACTCCAGGCTCATAAGCAGGTGCGGAGTTTTGGCGATGGAGACGGCGCTTCGGTTCCAGATGGGCGCATTGAAGATTGGTGACCAGATATCGGGATCGGAGAGGTAGCGCTGAGCTGGAGCGTCGCCGTAAGATCCCTTTTGATAGTCGTCAGCAGCGTTCATGATGCCAGCATCGGCGCAAACAGTAATGATCTGAAGGAGGAAAAGAGCGAGGGAGAAAGGACCAGAAGCCATAGTGAACGTGGGGACGAAGAAGGATCGTGGTTTGTTCAAGAGCAAACGCCGCCGAAGGGCAATAGACCAAGGACGAAAGAGCCGGACTCAAAAGACGAAGACGGGTCAAGGACTAACTTACATCTAACCATAGCCTCAGCCACAGTATCAACGATGGAAGTGCAGTCTTGCAAGTGCAGCGATCCATACTCCCAATCTGAGTGTCGTCGGCGTACGTCAAGTGGATCCAAGTGCGGGTTTCCTCTACCGCAACGTCAGATGACTCGTGGCATGCGATGAAGACCACATGGTGTAGAAACACGGCCGCATGCGTAGGAGTGTAGTCGACCGCTCCTTAATTCGAGATCCCATATCGGCAAGCTGAGCGATAGAAAGGACAGATTCCAGGCCATCCACCCCAAAACCATCTCAGGCTGCGGTCCCGATGCAACTGCAGATGCTTGGCAGGTCCAAGTACGATCCTGCACGATTGAAACGCCTGGAGGCCCTGGGCATCAAAACGTAAGTGCTTCTCATGCATTTGCAATCTCGCAAATCCCCTCCCAGCACATGACTGCCATCCATCTTCCCAAATCAGCAAAAAGTTCCTCAAGTCAAAAGTGTCGCAACAACATCGACATCCGAACCGGGTGTCTAGAATCCAGAAGATCGCCGGAGTTCAAGCATTTCCGCCAAGACTAGAAGCCGCGTATACTCCTGCTGCATTGTAGAATCAACGGTCGAGACTCGAAAATTCCTACTGTTACCGGTTCAAGTGGGCGTTCTTGGCTGGAAGGATTCGTCATGGGTGCCGAACGTTCTGGTTTTGTCGTTGTAAGGTTTTGTTTTCGTGAGGGCGGAGTCTCTCGGGCGGGAAATCTGGTATTGCTCTTAATTGCCACTGCATACATTTTGGTTTGGCCTCTGCATAGTGCGTTTGTTCAGGACTTGTCAACCGAGAGTCGTCGAACGGGCAACTGTGCTCGAGCTTCCAAGCTATCCGTTGGATAAAAGGTAAAAGAACGGGTTCCACACCACAGCAGCACGAGTAGGCAACCGGTTCATATATGCGTTTGCAATAGCTCGTTGACGCCACCCGTAAAGCATCTGACGTGCTCGTCGCCCCTGCACAGTCGTATCCAAACTACACCAAAAACAGGAATATCTGCATCAAAGTTCAGGCTTGGCAAAGCTTGGCGGGTGAGTGAATGAATGAATCCAGCTCTCGACGAGACGCCTATCTCCTACCTTTCAAGATACACTGCTCCCATCCGAGCTCTTCAACAATTTTGTAGTTCAACATACCTTGGCAGCTCGAAATTCTCCCTTCTCTACCGAAGATCCACCGCCCCTTCTTCCACGCTAACAGAAAATTCCTGCTAGCCTTGCCCACAGTCAACACCTAACATTCATATGCCACATCACCACGCTAACATCTTCATCAACAAATGGTATTGTGGCCGAGCGGTCTAAGGCGCCACGTTAAGGTCCACATCCTTAATCTCAATCCCGTGGTCCGAAAGGGCATGAGTTCGAATCTCATCGATATCATCAATCCTTTTTGCTTTTTGGGGTGGACTCGACCGAGTGTCGACCGCGTTCGACGTTGCTTCGCCGCGCAAAGGGGAGAAAACGTATGATGGGTATTAAGGTGAATTCGAACCTGTGGTGAACGCGAGCAGCTCCTAAGGGATCAAGGATAGTGATACAATTCGTAAGACTAGACTTGGCTGACTCTCGAGCCCATTCGACTTTGTTTCGAGTGCGAACGAGGAGAGAAGTTTGATATCAACGTGAATTCGAAACTGTAGTGAACGTAAGCACCTCCTACAGAATCCCAGACGACATTGCTATTCGTAAAACCTCGCGGCGCTACGGCATCATCATTCTGCCATCTAACATTGACATCCAGCACCGCTTATCCTGGGAAGAACTACAGCCTCTCTGTGCATCGGAAGGACAATCTGAAATCCCCTTTTGTTCGCTAGCAGGGGTTTGAACAAATCGGACGTGTCGAAACGCTGGCAAACTTGATTATCCGTCCAATGCACAGAGAGGCTGTAGAACTCTTGAAAACCTCAACTCTCGCGCTCAAACAACTCCAACAATTCCCCCCGAAGCCCATTCCTCCCCCCTTCAAATCCCTCATCAAAAAAGCCATGGAATACGATCCCCGTCTCCAGCACAGCGAAGCTTGTACCTCTCTCTATCTAGTTCCACAAAAGCCCGCAAACACTATCCAAATATTCAAAAGTCCAAAATCCCGCTGCCAACCAGCGGAGAAGACATTGTTCTTCCGATCCGCCGGACTCTACGACGTCGAGCACGACGCCGTGTGGGCAGGATCAGCATGGTTGGTCTTGAGCTAGACTTCGAGACGCCTTTCTTTTCTTTCAATTCGGAGCCCGCGAACCCAGCTGTGTAGGCGACGACGGGTTGTGTCCAGCATGTATTGCAGGACTTCACGGTCCTCGAGCGGGCGGGCTTGAAAAGTGCATATCTCCTCCACAAGATAATCTTGCTCGCGAGAGCCTCATCCCAAATCAAGGACGGGACGGAGGCCGCCAGAACCACGATCGTGGGAATAGACGTCCCCACAGAAAGAAAGGATCTAACCCTTCGAGACAAAACCAGAACCAAGGCCGTTGTTGATGTCTCCGTGAGGGTCATTCGGACGGCTGCCCATGATTACGATGGGGCCCCGGAGGGAGAAATCATACCAAGCCCCCATGCCATATCCCAACACCCCCAACAAGGCATGCATATTCGGTCGGATCAAACTCGTCGAGGAAAATCTCAAAGTCTGCGGCGGCGTCGTGGTCGCTTAGCCGTGGGAGTGCGTGTGTGCCGTGTCATGCTTGAAAAGATCAAAGAGGCTAGTTAAGGTAGTTCTGGGCAACGCATGGTAGATCCTAATGCCTTGGAAGAGTTCTTACTACTTTGCTCCACCAAGATACTTCCATTTCTCTGTCTGGCTGCTATTGTCATCGAACCTTGATCCTCCAGACTAAGCTCGTGGGGATAGCATGGCTAGTGATGAATCCCTCAAGGGTACGGTCCTCATTCCTCTTCCGTATCCCCCTTCCACCCCTACCTAGGTATCACCGCCCAAACTGCACCCCCAAACTCGGATCCCAAGTCTTCGCCCCACCAGGAGCACCGCCCTTCCCACTTCCCCCTCCCCCTCCACTCCCACCCCCCTGCTGCTGTCCACCCCCAAAAACAATCGGCATCCCCTCCTGCCACGTCGTCGCCGCTCCAGGCCCCGGACTCTGCACCCCCGCGACCCCCGCCGGAACCTGCATCTGCACCCTCTGGGGCGTCGGCGCCGGAATCGGCTCCTCCACCACCATCCTCGACGACGAACCCCTCTGCTGCTGCGCCTGCTGCTGTTCCTTCTGACTCAACAACTCCCTCTGCGTACTCTCCCTCAACCTCAAATTCGCCATCGCCGTACTAACATCACTCTCCAAATTCTGCGCCTCGTTCCGACGACTATACACGAAATTCCGACAATCATCCCGAAACCGCGTCGTGATGGCCGCGAGGTCATTGTAAAATTTCCGGCCCGTGTCGAGGTTCCGCATGATCTCCTTGTAAGCCGTGTACGCGTTTTCCAGGTTCTGCAGGGCGGTTTCGCGCTCCTTCGAGGACGTGTCGCCGCGCTTGGCGGCTTGGAAGGAGATGTTGGTTTCGGTGACGCGGTTGAGGAGGGATTGTTGTTCGTTTTCTTCGCGCTTGAGATCTTGTTGGTCGGTGTCGTATTTTTTCAGACGTTCGTCGAAGAGGTTCTCGAATTGCGAGGCTTGCACGGGCATCATGGGGTATTCGCGCTCCAGTCTGCTGGCTTCTTTGAGTAAGTCGGGGTTCACATCATCTTCTTTCGCTTTCATCCGCAAGGCTTCGACTTTCTTCCGCCGCCGACTCTCAAGCCGACTGACCTCGTTCAGCGACGCTCGTAACGCATTCGCCTCTCGTTCCACTTTCGCCGTCATCGTCGCCCTCCTACTCGAAGGGACATAATCTTCCAGATCCCGATCCGTGCCGCCCAGTAATCGAATCAAGCTTTCATTCTCCTTCAGCTTCTGCTGCACAAGCTTATCAGAATTATCCGCTTGCTTCAAGTATCCATCGATATCGTTGATCTGCTGATATAGCTTCGGCACGACTTCACTGCCAGGCTGTCGAGACCATCGATCCGTGCCATATTTTCTCCTCGCTGCTTCATCTTCCCCAGCCTCCGTCCTCAAAAGATCGATCCCCTCCTGATACAGAACACGATTGCTCGCCTTGAGCTTCTCGGTATCCGCAATCGTAGCATGAAGTCTGTGCACCCCATTCGCCTGCCGAACCTCCTCGGCATGACTCGCCAATCCCGGCGGCAATCCAAGAGGCTTCTCCAACGCCTGCAGCGACCCCGGCAAATTCAAACTCGAAAGCAACTCATGGATCCTCTGCGTCATGGCCTCCAACTCCGCAATAATCGTATTATTCACCAACCGATCCCTCCGATCCGCATAAATCGAAGCGGCCACATGCACACTGTAAGGCACAAGTTTCGCAAACAACGGCTTGCCCAACTCGCCCTTCTCCCCCAGCATCTCCTGCGAATTCGACACCTCCTTCGGCACCCTCGACGTAACCATACTCGCCCGATCCAGCACCCTCAACTCGCTCTTCGAAGGCTCCGGCTGGAGATAGATCGTATCGTTGTCCTTCTCCGCCCGCTTCAAATCCTCCGTCACCCGATTCTTCAATCCATTCAAATCCCCTTTGACCGCCGTATTGATCCCCGGCTCGTTCAGAGCAATCTTGACGCAGTTCAAACTATCCCTCAACCTCGCCACCTCTTCCCCGTACTTCCTCTTCTCCAGCGCATCGCACGCAGCACGGTACTGCGCCGCGGCCGCGAAATGGTGGTGTTTCGCATTCATATGGTGGATCCACTCGCTCCGTATACTATCCGTCTTCAACGACCACTCGTTCGCGTCGTTGTACAGATCACTGACTTTCGCCGCGAGTTTCGCAATCGTGGCGTCTTTCATCCCATCCTTCACCGCTTTCTGCCAGAAACACTCCTGCGCTTGCGCGAGCACCAATGCCTCCAAAGCCTCCAACGTCGGCGCATCCATCTCTTCCGGCGGCGCACTTCTCAAGTCGGGGATGACATTCTCTCGCAAGTGTTTGAACACGCCCGCAGCCGAGCAGAAATAATTCGCCGCGCTCTTGAGCCCATCACTCGTCGATCGATTCGAGGAAAGTGCCAACTGCGAGTACATCGCAGCGAGGTTGAACAGGACATTGGCGAGTTCGAAGCGGATGTTGTTCTCGGTATGCACGCGGTTGGTGTTATACCCGAGAGCGGGATACCAGGTGAAGTCTGCGCCTATCTAGATAAACATCTCATTAGCCCCTACATCCCCCTCCCTATTCGTAAAACATGTATGAAGAAAACCCTCTCACATCAACAGGAAACTTCCCACCCATCCACACCAACTGCGCCGCATACTGCTCGATCCTCTTCGCCCCGCTGCTGTGCGGTTCCAACGAATTGACGGCATCTTTGCGCAGCTGGTCGATGATCTCCAAGTCTCGGGCGAAGGTGTCGGGGTGCTGGTCGTATTTGGTGGAGATGTATTGTCGGATGGCTTCTGAGAGGCGGAGGCTGTGAGTGCGGCGGAAGGGGATTTGGAGGATGTTGCCGTTTTGCATTGTGATGGGGCAGTCTAGGGCATAGTCGAGATTGAATTGTTGGTCGTTCGAATTGATGTGTTGCAATCCAAGAAGTGGTTGCTAAGGCCAGGTTTTCTTGTTTACCTGGTGGGCGGATCGTCAGAAGCAAGTGAAGTCATCGCGTTCTGGCCCCACGCGAAGCTGTTCCCACCACTTTGTTGTCCCACAGGTTTACGGCAGCATCAACGAGACATGTGACAGAGCATTTGAACGCGAATGTGCAGCGACGAGACACAGCTATCTGCCATGAATACACAAAATGATCTGTCCAAGTGACGGATTCCTTACAGACATTGACAGCGAAGAAACACCCCACATGGGAGTATAACCAACAGAGACGATGTCAATACTCAAACAAGTGTTTATACAGCAAAATCTAGTGGAGAGACTAGCCATGCATCAATCACACCGGGGGTATATGAGCCATCACAACTCACGCATCCCTACTCCATCGCTCTGCTCTTGCTTGCAAGTTGCTAATCTAACCCTCAAAGGTGAGCGAGGTGCCGACCTTGTGGCCAGCCTCGTTGAGCTTGTTGGTGTCGAGGGAGAGACCGAGGCCGAGGGTGGTGCCGGCGTTGAGCTTGGTGCTGTAGGCGAGGGCGGCGATACCACGGTCGTTGATCTTGGCCTATAATTTTATTAGCCATCTGAACGGCGTATTGAGACTGCATTTTTCTTACCTTCGCGAAGGAGAGCTGGTCAAGCTTGTACTTGGACGCAAGCTCAAGACCGCTAGCCTTCTGTGCCTGAACATCGTAGCCAGCCTTTGCGCCAACCTCGACGGAGGAGTTGACCTTTTGGTAGAAGCTGGCGGCGATGATGCTCAGGTTCTGGGTGCCAACAATGCTGGCGTTGTAGGTTGGGCTCTGGTAGCCGATACCGAGGCTGTACTTGGTGACGGCGGCCTTCTGGACATCGTAGCCAGCCTCACCACCGACGAGGAAGCCCTCGTGGCCGGCAGTCACGTCGACAACCGCGTCAATGGCGCCCTTAGCTGTGCCGTAGTTGATGAAGGCGCGGGAGTGGACGTTGGGGTTCTTGAAGGCGAGGTTGAGCTTCTGGGCGGCCGCGTCTGGCTTGGCTGGGTTCCAGAGGTTCTGGACGTCGACTTTGACGCCAGGGGCAACGACGTCTGCGAGCTCGACTTTGCTGTCGAGGAGAGAAGCGGTGTTCCATGCCTGGGTGATGGTGACGCCTTTAGAATGTCGAAAAGTCAGCCCTAGTCTGCTGTTTGTGCCTGCGCCATTGGGGGTGGTGATTGCGTAAAGATATAGAGAGGTGCGTATGGGTGAAGGCAGCTGCTGCATGAATTGGAACATTTTGACGAAGCCTGTGCCCTTCTTTTGCGCTGCTTTTGCTGAGGAGGGAGGAGATGATTTGCGCGTACCGTTTGGCTTGAGGGTGTGCTTGCCCTCGACCTGTGATGATGGTCAGTGAATGAAGGGAAATGATTTTGAAGTGATTGGACTCACGGAACCGCTGGTCACGCCGTCAAAGCCCTGCTTGCCCTTGACGGTGACATTGGTGCCGTTGGGAGCCTTGAGCTTGACATCGAGGGTCGCTGGGAACGTCCTGTCAGTTTCTGCGCGCGATTGACCTTGATTGAGCTGTTTTCAAGCTCTGCTGACCTTGGCTCAAGTGGTAGAAGTCCTTGTTGATCAGCTATCCCTCCATTAGCAACCGGCGCTGCTATTCAAATTCCACCATCTTGACATGATTTCCATACATCGTTGGCAGATTTGCCCAAGTCGCCAAAGGCGGGAATGGGCAGAAGGACCTGGACAGCGGATGGCGCGGCCTTCTCAGCCGCTCTCTCGGTGAAGCTCATGTTGGCGGATGTGGGTGGTGGTGAGGATGCGGGTAGCAGCCAATTGATCCAAGAAGTCTGGTTAGATCGACCGTGCGATTCGGGTGATGCGGGATTGGAGGGTGTGGTGGGTGATGGGAGAGAGATCTGGAGATTGTTTATCGTCAGGAGCAAAACATTTGAAGCCAGCCAGCTCAGTCCTAAGCTTCCCGAAGTCACGGGCACGAGGCGGCGGAGACACGGCCCCATTGGCTGACCCCGGCGGTCGTCTTCCGCAGGCAGGATGCCGCCATCAGGACAAGACTCACCGATTGATCGCGCAGTTCCGACTCGCTATACAGCATCGATGCCATCGCCATGGTATTTGCAGCTGTACTTCTCCATCCGTCTGAAGTGGCTGAGGGATGGGGTGTGTCGGGTTCTTGCGGTCAAAGACGCCGGCCACGTCAAACAAAGAAGAGCAAACGCAGTTGCCCGGGGACGTGTTGTTGCACACATCATCATCCGTTCCCAGAAAGGGGCAATGGCGGCCAGTAGGATGGGTGCAGACGTGATCCATACTTTCACGTGTTGATCGACCAAAGTGAACTTTCTTATTCGTACATTTAGCAACTCTAATAGGCGCTTCTACTCGATAGAATGCACTTCTATTCACAAGGCTCACGAATGATTGATGCTGTCGTACCACTCAGGAGAATTTCAAGCGTATCTGCAGCAGGTGATGATGAAACTTGTCTGCCTTCGTCTATCGATATTCTGTGTGAAACAAGTCACTCAGACTGTGTTCTTCATTTCATCCGTACGTTGACGCCACAAGCTTCATGTACCTTCGTACATGTACTTTCATGTGAAGCCAAGCCAAGTTAGCTACGCAAACATCTATTTTCTGACGTGCGTAAAGTCAAGCATGCATCTCAATAGCGAAGCTCTGCTCATGAAGGTGGCAAAGCATGCCACGCAGTGTGCCACGCAGTGTACATCTCTCAGGGTATCTCCACCATCTACCTATCGACATTCATCTTCCCTCCCCTCCCTCTAACTCTCCCCATCCTTCTTCCCTCCCCTCCCCCCACTTCCCCCATAAACCGCATTCCCAACCCCCGCAACCACCCCAAGAATCCCCGTCAATACAAAAAAGTTAAACAGCACACTATTCCCCGCCACGCTCTCCGGCTCCTCGACCCTCACGGCTCTTTTCCGCCTTGCCTTATGTCTCGTCCGCTCGATCTCGCTATGCGTCTGTGTATGCGCGCGGTTGTCGAAGTGAGGCACGTCGCTGTCGAAGCCCATCGCAAAGCCGCTCGGTCCCATCCCTGGGCCTGCGGGGCCGCTGGCGGAGTGGCCTTGGGCTTCGTTGGTGTGGGAGGCTTTGGAGGCGTGTTCGCTTCGCTTTTCGGAGTGTTTGCCCCAGCCTCCGCTTCGGTAGAATGAGGGTGGTGGGCCGCGGAACTGTGTCCTTCTGCGACTCAATCCGCTTGCTGGACGGCCACCGGGGCCGGTGGTGCTGGAGGAAGAGAAACTGCCGTGAGGTACTGGTCCTCCCGAAGATGGTGCCTGCTGTGTACGTATAAAGTCTCTGTCATATCGCTGCTTCTTCTCCGGCGACCCCAGCGTCGCCCACGCCTCACTGATCTTCACGAATCGCTGGGAGGCAGACTGATCGTTAGGATGCAGATCAGGATGGTTTGCCTTGGAAAGTTTGTAGAATTGTCTTGCCAATAGTCAGCCCCTACATTACACATGCCCTACATCAAATATATCTCACTTCTTGATATCCTTCTGACTCGCATGTATCGACACCTCCAGCGTCTCATAGTGGTTGGGCATGCCACAGTCATCTCGTCGTCCAGCGGAGGCGTGAAACGGCCGCTTCGAAGGCCATTCCAGGTGCGAGCATTGTGCTGCTGTCCGTTTCAACACGCATGACCGTAGAATCATGCCTCCATGCGAACATTGAAAGGGGGGCGACGAAGCATAGTAGGAGAGTAACAGCAGTAGTGTTTGCTCGCAATGGCGCGACTTCGAGATCCTTACGTCACGATTTGGAGATTGGCTTTGGCGTCGACTTTTGGCAATCTCTCGCTTAGATCAAGGCTTAGCTGGAAGGAGAAGCTCTTCCACGACAACATCTTCCCTCGGTATGTCGTTGGTCTCTCTTCTTCACATCGAGTTGGGTTGGTAGATATCGAAGACTTCCATATAGGCCCGGCGTGTGAAAGTCCTACCGGCAAATCCTGCGACGCACGGGAAACGCCAGACCGTCAACACCATGGCACAAGATCTTGGCCAGACAAAAAGGCCCCTTGCAACAAGACAGATCGGAACGAACCTCGAAAGACTTTAATATGTCTTGTCAGGAACAGGACAATTAATGCCAGCGCGAAAAATAAAGCAGACTGCAGCTCCGTCTGTAGTAGCCGTGGAAATGCACAACCGAACAACTCCAACAAAGCCACAAGAAAAGAGTTGCGGGGTGAGGCGTGGGAACTAGGATGGCACGTTGTATTTTCCGAGAATGAGCCAGTATTGGGACCTCCACATTCGGATAGTGAACGACGTGGATGCCGAGAGTGGTGTGTTGGTTTCGTAGGTATGTATTTAACAGAAGTTCTTTAATGTTCAATCTCTCATTGATGTTTATTTGATCTTCTTTCTTCTCCTCTAAGCCACCGCAACCTTACCCAACATATCATCAGCGTTCTCGCGTGAACAAATCCCACAAAATGTCCACCTTCACAAACAAAACCATAGCCATAACCGGTGGCGCCTCAGGCATCGGCCTCTCCCTCGCCCACATCCTGTACAGCCGGGGCGCGAACCTCAGCATCGCCGACGTAAACCAAGCCCGCCTCAACACCCTCCAATCCGAACTCGGCTCAGACGGAATTTTAGTCTACGCCCTCGACATCCGCAACCTCGACCAGGTCCACGACTGGCTGAAGCAGACCGTCGAGAAGTTTGGGGGACTTGACGGAGCCGCGAATATGGCGGGCGTTATTAGTGATGTGAGGGAGGGGCATGGAGGTGGGAGTGGGTCGATTGAGAATCAGGATGAGGGGGAATGGGAGAGGATTTTGTGGGTGAATTTGACGGTATGTTGAAGATTTGTTGTTCTGGCTGTATAGTTATCGTCACTCGAGATGTGGAGGCGAGAGAGTGTTCATTGCAGATCTAGCTGCCTGCGAGAACGACGGGGAGAAATCGTCCCCTTCGAATGAAAACAGCAAAAGGTCTCATGAGATTTGCAATATGACTGACAAGTGCCCAGGGAATGATGCACTGCCTCAAAGAAGAACTCAAACTCCTCAAACCCGGCTCCTCAATCGTAAACGCCGCCTCCATAGCAGGAATCCGCGGCCTCCCCTACTCCGCCGCCGTAAGCCCCTCCCCCCCTCCACCCTCCCCACCAAAAAGAACACCCCACTAACCCCCACCCCAGTACGGCGTCTCCAAACACGCCGTCGTCGGCCTCACCCGGGTCTGCGCCAAAGACTACGGGCCCCGGGGCATCCGCATCAACGCCGTTGCGCCCGGCTACGTCGACACGCCGATGCTACAGACGGCCGAGAAAGGGCGCGAGGACGCCGTTGATGTCGGTGTTAAGGCCACGCCGCTCGGGAGGAAGGGCTTGCCGGAGGAGATTGCGGCTGTGGTGGTGTTTTTGTTGGGGGAGGAGAGTGGGTATGTTACTGGGCAGGTTTGGAGTGTGGATGGGGGGTGGAATGTTTAGGATTTTATGTTTATGTCGACATAGAGGTTGGATTTTGGATTCAATTCATTTTTAGACTCGGCGGTGGATTGAATCTATAAATCCATTGAAATCTCGTTGAATCTTCAGATCATTTGCATTGAATCTAAATACGACCCCAGAATCCAATCCATTCAAGATTCCAACTTCTATAGATCATGATTAAGCAATGTAATTCAATCGACTATGTAGATTAGAGATTGTTGGAGTCGCTCTGACTTGACAGATGGGTGTTGAGATCGCAAGGCTGTAGGCTGTGAGCTCCGGAGGTTGCAGTAAACCAGCCGTCGACGACCACGGTTTTGCTCGAGGTGGAATTGCTGCTACATCGCTTCTAGCAGGCCGAACGAGAGGCTGTCAAAGTACTGTCAATAGCGGAGTTCGCATACTCCGACTGAGATCGAAGCTCTACCAGAAGAAACGAAATTTTCGGCTCGACCCTGTTAGTATCGTCTCTCTATTACTCAGACCAATCTTCAAAGTTCTTTCAAATCTTCCGCCAAATTCTATCATCGTCCCCGTCGTCGCCGACCCCTGCTTCCCCGCCTCCAAGCAAAAATATCGAAGTCCAACCAAACAAAACGAAAATCGTCTCGAGCCGCTCCAAATCGAATCTCCATTACACACCCCATCATTCAACGTTCCTCCAAACCTTCCGCCAAATCCCTCATCGTCCCCGTCCTCGCCGACCCCCGCTTCCCCGCCCCGAAACAAAAATTCGGCTTCCCCGACCAGAACCCAACCGAACCTCAATCCCTCTACAACACAACAACAAATAGCAATAATAAACGACGGCAACAACGCAAAAATGAATGCGGCCTCTGTGGATCGAACGCGGGGATTTTTAGCTTTATTTCAATGCGTTGGAGTTGATACGAGACCTACCACAGTACCTCCAGATACCGCACAGTGGTGCTAGAACCGAAGTGAATCTTCAGTCTGGCGCTCTCCCAAGCTGTGAAGTTGTTAGCCACTGAACCACACGGATTAGGAAGTTGTGGATACTCACTGAGCTAAGGCCGCTACCTGATTGGATGAGAGTGAAAAAAACATTAACAATATGTAGCTCAATGCTAGGTACCGAGGTAGAAATCCCGGCTCAGCCGGCTTTGCCAGGATTTGAATTTTCACGCCCACGAAATCGAGTCCTGACAGATCCAAGGACACCCAATAGCCTACAATACATGCACCTAGTTGTCTGAAGTCTGCTTTGACCGTTTTGACAATGCTGTGCGATCGGGGAACGAATTATTCACGCAAATCTGGTCCGTGCTGCAGTTGGTCCGTGCGCTCAATGTCGCAGGTGTTGGCTGACTTGTGCCACGAAATGATTGTATGAAGACAACATACATATTGCAATCTATCACAAACACTCGGATCTGTGTTCACGGTCAGTCAATACAAACCTGAACTTATGCGATTTCCCACACTCCAAGGCCGTGGGCAGGACCATCTGCTGAAGCACAATCTTGGGGCATCTACCATTGCTCGTGAACAACTCAGAACTCAAGGCTTAGTAGTCGTCCGATACATGCTCCCGTGGCGAGTGCATAACCTCCAGGTCTACTAGCGACAGCAAGTGACGTTGGAAATAAAGTTGACGCTAGCGCAATTTCTCATCATCCGAAGTGAATGTTGGGAAGGAGCGAAGGCTTTGAACATTGAGAGAGTTTCGAGATCGTTCAGAGTGCTACATTCCTCGTTATCGTTTAGACGCCAGGTCATGGATCCTGAATACGCTGCGATGGATACCCGCACCATTAGAGGGGACAAGTGGACGAGCTCCCATCACCAAGATAAACGACGACGCCAAACGTTTTCCCCTCCCGACACACTGACTGCTCATCCGGAATCCCCTACACACCCTTCACCCATACCATCCCCTTCCTCACATCCCCAAACCACGCCATGGCCATATCCTTTAGATAAAAGCTCCTCCCATTCCACTGCCCGCGATCCCCAGCCTTGGGCAACGCACTCTCCCCCATCGTGATATACGTACTGCCCAACCGAAACAGCTGTCGTTGTCTCACGCTCCTCCGATCCTCTTCCGTCATGTAAGGCCGCACCTCCACGACACCCTCCCGCCACATCTGTTTGATGATCCGAGTAATCAGCTGCGCGGTTGCATCAGCCCCCAACGTCCACGCTGCGTCGGCGTATCCGAGCACGAAGCCGCAGTTGGGCAAGTCTTGGAGCATAGCACCTTTCCAGGTGTATTTCTCAGGCGGGTTGTAGGGTTCGCCGTCGACGGTTATGCGCATCCCGCCTGCGAATTGGAGTTTGAGGCCCGTGGCTGTGACGATGAGGTCGGGGTGCAGTTCTTTCCCCGATTCTAGCTTGATTGAGTCGTGAGTGATACTCTCAATAACGCCGGTCTCGATGCTAGCTTTGCCGCTTCGGAGGGCTTTGAAGAAGTCGCCGTCCGGGGAGAGGCAGACTCTTTGTTTCCCGATGTCGTAGTTGGGCGTGAAGTGCGGGTCGTATGGGACGGTAAGTGGGAGCTGGGCGATGGTCTTGTCGCGGAAAGATTTTCGAACCAGGAAGGGGAAGTTGTAGACGATCATAGCCTAGAACATATCAGTCAGAACAACCAGGTTTACCATGGACCATAGACGACCCACAAAGAAAGATGCGGTCAGCATATGATGCAGCCAAATCAGTCGATCTTGTACCCAAACACTGCACCACTTTCGAATCAACCGATTGATACTGCCCTGTTGAGGAATCGCAACCAAATAGCTAGGCGACCTCTGCAGCATCGTCACATGCGAAGCCTTGTCAGTCAGAGCCGGCAGTAACGTGATTGCCGTAGCTCCACTCCCGACAATGACAACATGTTTATCCGAGTAATCCAACCCCTCAGGCCAGAACTGGGGATGAACTACCGCTTTCTGAAACTGCTCAATGCCTGGTATCGTGGCGTTCAAAGGTTGCTTATAGTCGTAGTAGCTGGTGCATAGCATGAGGAAACGACAGCGATACACCATCCGCTCTTTTTCACCGCCGGTCACATCCAACGCCCATTCATGCTGTGCAGACGACCAGCTAGCGGCATTGACATGGCGATTACATTGAATCTTCTTATCAATGCCATTCTCATGGGCAGACTCGTTTAAATAGTCCCGAATCAAATGCCCTTGAGCGATACGTGTGCTCATCTCCCAGATCCTCCAGGAGAAACCGAAGGTGTAGAGGTCGGTGTCGGAGCGGATTCCTATGCCATGCTTCTAAGTTGTGATTCAGTGGTTTGGCTTGGAGAAGACTCACCGGGATATTTGAATAGACTCCACGTCCCGCCGACTTCGTGTCGACTCTCGAGAATGGTGTAGGTGAGACCTGGGTTTTTTTCTTGCAAGCGATAGGCAAAGTTTATGCCTGAGATGAGTGTGTCGGAACGTCAACACCTTTTCTTTTGATTGGCACAAGTTACTTACCAGCACCGATTATGACCACATCGTAGTTCAATCCCTTGTGGTCAGACGACATCTTGGATAGGTAGTAGCTGTATGTGTCTTTCTGCTGTCCTTCGTTGCGAACAAGGTCGCTAAAGGAAAGGCTCTGAGGCACATGAGCGCATACATCAACCATTTACAGTACCGGCCATCGGTGGCCTGGTGGGCACCGACGGTGGAATATCTCACCGGTGTAGTCTGAGCTCACCAGAGCATTTTTAGAGTCAGTTCAGCCTAAGAGAATAGGTATCGGAGACTTGTAAAGTCGGTCGTACGAAAGTAAGACGTTCCTTCGTTGAAGATTGTACAAACAAGAGGACGGTCCCAAGAGCTTATACGAAATGGGCATGGCGAGTCACAACTCTTTGGAGCCATGAGATTGAGATATGTGTGAGAGATCTCGCACAATCTACTGTCCGAGTGAGTTGACCTCAGCTCAATAGCGACAGAGTTGATTCAGCAGAGACTTTGTTCGTACAGTGGAAGAAATGAATTCAATGAAAGGATTGATAAAGAGCATGACATAGCCGATACTCGCATTGAGCTTCGTCTGGAGAGACGTGACCTATCGGGAAAAAGACTGATGGTAGAACTAGCACAGGGACAATCGTTACTCCAGACGGCTCGGCAGACGCTGAGATCAGATCAGATCCTTCCGTGTTCATCTCTACGAGCCATTGATCAACGACCAGATCCGGACTCGCTCTCAAGACACTGGCACAAAGGCCGTTACTTTTCGTACGACAGCACCTCCGACCTCGATTGTAGAACAATCTACCGCAGGAGTCGCACTTTCGGCTTTTCCTGGTCCCGTCATACCGCTAGACTACGCTTCGTACCAAGTCTCAGATAGGCTCAAAGAGCGAGGGATCGTGTTCGATTGGCATCCGTGGCATGCAGCCTTACATGCAGACTTTAAAATGATAGAACATCATATGACGCTCTGCGAGTGTTTATTCTTGTCCTGCCGAAGCAGCCAACACATTAAAACACGGCCTGTTACCTGCGAGACATCAGAGCTAAAAGTGAACGACATCGAGGAAAGTATGTATGCCGAGCCCGGGTCAATTTTCACGCTCAAAAAGATCAGAAGATTGTCATGAATTGGCTTCAAGGTGTACTGGCAAGATTGATCGGCTTGGGGAGGCGGTCGGCTAGCGCCAAGAATCACATGCTTGGCAGCCGGCTCGTGAGCACCCGAGTGAGCACAGCACAGCACTGTGTTCTTACATCGTCTTCAACGTTGGCATAATTTTCAATATGCCCGGAGTGGAAATTCGGGGTTTTTGGTTTCTCTAACTTTCAGAAAGCAGTCAAAGATACTCCATTCCGCATAGACAGTCTCCGCTTCAAGCGGTAAAATGAGGACTTTCCTTCTGCATACATAGCATCTCCTTTGAGCGGTGAAACTACGGCCTTCTTTCTACCTGCTGGCCTACTGAAAGTTGAGTCTCATCGCATCTCTGGAGGTCCTGTTGCCAGACATTGGTACTTAAGCTTGCGGGAAACGCAAGCAACTTAATCTGGAGTGGCCAGCTGTACCTAGATCTCCCTACCACACCATTTTGTTACGTTTTTCCATCCTCAGAGTGGCCGTGCGAGTGTATCATCAATTACATCGTCGCGATATTAACCAAGTACAGATTTTCGGCACCCACCCGTCCTTGACCTTTCTTCTGCACTTCTTCCAACACTCTTGGCAGTCGCTGAGCAGCATTGAGGTGACGTCCCGTCAATGGCTTGTACGCCGGATCGGCCGCCAAAGCCACCATCGTATCAGCACATAGTTCTGGTGTCTGCATCTTGAATTCCCCTGTGAAGCCGCCGTCGGACATGAGCTTTTGCATTAGCGGATGGTGGAATCCGCTTTGCACTAAACATATCAAGATTAGAACTCTGCTGCAATATAAATCCTTAGTTATACTCACGCTGTTCAGTCATCACCGTTCCGGGGTTAACGGCGAATGTCACAATGTTCTGGGATGCCTCCAGGAAATCCAGCTCCCTGGCAAGGCACTCGTGGAACTTGGATAGAGTTGCCTTAGACGTCGAGCTTGCTGACAAGGCTGGCGCTGCTGTGGCCGCGTAAGACGAACTGGTGCTGATGATGACTCCTGTCTTGCGCTTCAGCATGCTTGGAAGCACTGCGCAAGAAAGAGAGACGGGAGCCAGAACGTTGACCTGCTGTACTTTCCACCAGGCGTCGGGCTCCTCTTCACTTAGAAGACCAATGTGGTTGATTCCGGCGTTGTTGATAAGAATGTCGACTGGTCCCAGCGCCTTCTCTACCCGGGCCACGATATCCTTGGCTGCGCCGTCGGAAGATACATCCGCTACGATGGGTACAGCACGCCCGTGGCCGTGTGTAGCGGATATGTCTTCAACCAGAGTACCAAGTTCTGGCTCGCGGCGAGCAACAACAGCAACCGACGCACCAGCTGCTGCAAAAGCTTTGGCGATGGATCTTCCAATCCCAATCGATGCACCGGTCACAATAGCCTACAAGGTCAGCATCACCACCCAGATTTTGGAAGAGCAATCTACTCACCACTTTGCCCTCCAACTTTCCAGCATACTTCTTCGGCTCAATGGCCTCATATGTCTCCGCAAGTGCCGGCAACTTGTCCTGCGTCGCACAACTCAAGTCAACATGTGCCAAAGCAGCGGCTACATCCTCGTCTAAGTCCCCTGACTGCAAGGCCAACGCCTTCCGGTCTGGTGCAGCCTTGTGTTCGAAGTCGCCACCTCGCCCTTCGCCGATGTAGTTGCAGTATGCAAGATCCGCTCCGCCCATGATGTCTCCACTGTCAAGTTTCTTCCTCGCTTTCGCTTCTCTCTATGCAACCGTAGAAGTCTTGATCGTCCAATCAGCATCGTTCGTGCGCGAAAACCGCTTGATAGCAGCAAAGAGATCATCTTGGTTAAGACGATGAGAAGCGATGTAGACGAACTTGTTGGCGTAGGAGTCGAGGCCAGCGCTTTCAGGGGTTGGATGCACGGGGAGAGATAGCAGGGCCGCCAGTCCTCGACCCACTTGTTCCTTGGTTGTGGTAGAGAAATAGCCGGCATCGGGATAGTGAGTGTAGGTACGGCTGCGTATGGAAATGCCAAAGAGGACGGCGTTAATGCTCTGTTTACATATTGGTACTGATAAATTTCACGCTGTGAGAGCCTTTGGGAAAGAACATACCGTATCCAGCCATGGCCCCGTCGCCACTGCAATATACGAGACACCAGTATACGTCTCTGACAACTTCTCGATATATCGTAGAACGTCATCTTTCGGCGTCGTCAACTCCCTGTGTAGTTTAATGAATGTTGGGTTGTCATTGTCGGCCCCATATCTGATACAAATTAGCAACAGACTCAGTCGGTATTGCTGGAGCCCAGAACATACTCATTGGGAAGGATCCACTTCACCCCAGCCTTACCACAAGTCAGCCGCTTCCGAGTCTTGCTCCATGACCGTTCCACTCCATTCCACTCACCTTCGCCGCAGCGTCGATCAACTTGTACTGTGCATCCATTGCAAAGATACTAATCACAATCATCACGGCCTCTTGGCCCCGAAACGCCTCAATCAGGAATTCTTCATCGTCGTAGTCGCCCTTTTTGACAGTGATTCTGGGTGATGATGGAAAGGTTGCACGGGAGACTGCACGACTGAGGATCGTGATCTGGAGGTCGGGATTGGTGTCAAGGAGGTGGGTGACCGTGGGGGCGGCAATTTTAGAGCTCGCCTGTGTGTAATGTTAGTCAGGGACATGGAGTCGGAAGAAGAATGTAACTTACGCCTACGATGACGAGTTTTCGAAGCTTTTCGCCAGCCATGATGTGAGGTTGTCGGTGGCACGAGAGCGGAATGTGTTTCAGTCACTAGTCAGACAAGCTTGCAAGTCCAATCGTTGCTGGGAGTCACGGCCGTCGGTGCAAAGAAACTACTTAAAGACTGACGTTTTAGAAGCCCGAACATTCCTGCAATAACACAATATCCATTCCTGATGACTTTGGGTAGCTTAGTAGTAGTCTTCACAATTCCACCGATGCATCGGACCGAACGTAACTTCCTGTTCGGGACATAGGGGCTTTCGGCTAGCGATATGACTGCACGTGATTCGCGGCTACGTGTATTCCGCCATGTCGGAAAATACGGTTTCGAGACGGACAGAGAAGTGCTCAATCGCGGCCGACAACAAAGCGAAATACGACTGGCGTTGTGGTGACATCCCTCTGAAGTTTGGCAGCACCTAGAATCAACAACTTTCTACCGGCATCGTCCACCAAGACGGTTCGCGTCACTCTAAGACTCTTCCGTACATCCTCGCTAGTTCAATTCCCAAGTTTGATAAGCCAGGACGCGGCAAAATCAGTGTCTTCGCTTTGTCTCTTCAATCTGCAGCAAAACTTTACCTTTGCAACACTCTCACGCGCACAGTCAGAATTCGTCTCTCAGGGACTTCGTGGATCTCTGGCAGTCCAAGGTCTTTACCCAAACATGGTGACATATTTGGTGCAGTCCTTAGAGCGACTGTTTGCCAGCCTCGTACCTTATGGCAACCGTCCTCTGCAGCCTGCATGGCATTTTCCAGTCCACCTGGCGATATGTATCTTGACCATCGCTCTCCCTGTTGGAAAACAGGCAAGATTGCTCGTGGTGCTTCCAGCAGTGCTTTATAGTACTTTCTCCAGGATCGCCTACACAACAGGGGCCGTCAAGGACGACTACTTCAATGCCATGCAGTTTCTGGTTCTCACTCTCAACTTTGTGAACCATCTGGTCCTAAGGCCATACCTTACAGGGAAAGAGGCTCGATACATGTCCTCGGGTTCCTCAAGAGCTAGAAATAATTTAAAGGAAAAAGTCGAGGAGCAGCGGACCACAGATTCCAGGTTGCAAGATTCCAGGTTGCAAGGCAAGGCATTGTCCGAGTGCACAACCTTTGCACAAAGGTTGGGGTGGACCGTAAGGCTGCTCACCACATTTCGCGGCATTGGCTGGAATTGGCAGATTAAGAAGATCCCCGAGAACCCGGACCTCGATCTATCGAACGGCCAGGCAGCCGTGCGCCATTTCCGTCGTCTGATCTCTGTCTTGGTATTGCATGCTGTATACCTCTATATAATGACTTTCACAGGCACGCTGCAGACCCGAATGCGCAGCAGAGACGACTCTCCAGCCTGGCAAAGATTGCTCCTACACACGCTCTTCACTTGGTCAGTACAGCTCTGGATGAT
Organism: Zasmidium cellare ATCC 36951; assembly: GCF_010093935.1. Classification (NCBI taxonomy): domain Eukaryota; kingdom Fungi; phylum Ascomycota; class Dothideomycetes; order Mycosphaerellales; family Mycosphaerellaceae; genus Zasmidium; species Zasmidium cellare. The sequence continues at coordinate 59,165 of NW_022986961.1, forward strand.
CGACAGTTCCAAGATCATATACCACGGTCTTGCAGCCACAACACTCGCCCTCAAAATGCAAAGCCCATCAGACTGGCCACCCTACTGGGGTCCGTTTTCTGACTGCTGGAGCGTTCGAACAGTATGGGGCGACTCTTACCACCAATTATTTCGCCACACGTTCGACAATTATTCAAATCTTCTGGTCTCGTTGCTGGACCTCAGCAGAGGAAGCTTTGCTAGCAGATACACAAAGCTCTACACCTCCTTTTTCGTATCGGTGGTGATACACTGGTGGTTCTCTTTCTGCGCTGCACCGGATGAGCAGGGGAGTTTCTGGTTCTTCATGTCGCAGGCCGTCATTATCAGTGTGGAAGACGCGGGGAGGTGGGCCTGGAGAGCGGTGACCGGGAGAAATGAAAACGACGAACTCACCACGTTCGAGAGGGTATTTGGTTATGTTTGGACATTCTGCTGGTTCACCTATTCCTGGCAGATCGAGATCCACTTCCAGATGGGAACGGTGGAGCCTATGCCTTTCGAGCCGGATCTGAGGGGTATGGCGAGTCGTCATGCATTGCTGTGGATGTAATGCCGAACTTCCTACTCGTGTTGCTTATGCAATGATCCAACTGTCACCGAACACGAGTATACTAGTTTTATTATCATTCATTTTGTCAACGTTGATGGTTGACGTAATTAGACAGTCTCTAGGACATTTCGTCGCACAATCAATGTCGTGTACGATTATAGCCATAACTGTGTCATTCAGGACAGTGATATCCTGTCGTTCAAGTAGCCAAGCTGTGATATTTAATAGAGTGCAACGTTGAGACTCTCAGCGCCACAATATAGAGTTCGCCGATGCTAGCTCTCAAAATGTGACAACGGCGTCCGTGCGCATCGGTAGCGGAATCTTTAGAAGAGAAGGTGTTCATGTCTCTCCACGAGAAAGAACGTTATTCTGTAGAGAAAAGAAGACGAAGACGCTTCGCTTCATTCGAAGGCGTAGTACGGTATAGAGTACTTGTCCTTGCCAAATGCACTTGCGTACAGCCCAACTAACCATCCAAGTGGCGCTGCCACCGGCCAATATTCACTCGCAAGCATCATATATGATATGATCCGCAGTACAGCATTCCGCACGCTCAGCCCCCACGCAGTCTGGGGAGTCATGATGCCAGGAAAGCCAGGAGGTATCTGTTGCATGTCTTGGATGATTGGACGCATCCTTTCTGAGTAGTTTTGCAAAGCGGTGGAGAGGTCGTCTGGATGACTGTTGATCTCGCCTGCCAGGACGTACGCTCCTGTGATGGCAAGGCTCGTTCCCGTTCCAACTGGGCCTGCGGCGTAACCTGCGTCGCCGAACAAGACGATGCGGCCTTTGTAGAGAGACGGGGCTTTGACTTGTGCAGCTTCAGAGGCATATAGTTTGTTCGATTGCTCGACCGCTGTTAGGATGTCATCACGGCCATGGCCGTGGAAGAAGTCGCCCAAGAAGTCCTTCAAGGCCCTGTCTCCGCCCTTTACCGCCTGACGGAATAAATGCATAATCGATGTTTCATCGGAGCCGTGAGAACCCATAAGTAGTACGCGGTTCTGTTTGGAATCATGATCCGGTAGTAGAATGATGCCTCTGCCAGGTGTAGACGTTGTTAGTTGTCCTGTTTTCGATGTGTTCAAAAGATCCTTCTTGATGGTAGAGTACGCAGCCCATGCATTCATCGAACTCATATGATCACGCACTTTGCAGTCGAATGCTAAAGCCCTCGTGCGAGACGTGGCGCCGTCAGCTGCAACGACCAGATCATATCGAGACTGGGGCAGATGTCCGTTCAAAAACTCCACATCGACGCCCTTTTCGTCCTGTGTCATTGACTTCGCTTGCTCTCCGAACACGTATCGAACATTTAAAAGGTCTTTGGCGAAGTCGAAAAGTATTTTCGATAGGTCATCGCGAAAAATCTCATATTCGGACATGAGAGATTGCTGTTTTGGATCACCAGTCGATTTGATGGTAAGTATCGATTGGCCCTTGCTGCTAAGAACACTCATTCCTGATATACTATGTTAGAGGCTCGGCCAGTTCAGTCATTTCGGAAAGCATTCGTATGAATACCTTCAAGTGGAGCTGCAGCAGCGCGAATCCGTGCTTCCATTTCAGGTACTTTCTGGACAACCGTCACCCCTGACGTTCGGATGTCCACGTTTTGACCACCATCTCGCATCGCTTCATGGCGTTCAACGACGGTGATATCTGCTCCGGTCTTGGCTAGCCAGAAGGCCGCCATAGGCCCTGCAACTGAAGCTCCAACAATCAGGATCTTCTTATCAGCCATGACTCTCGAAGAGATGCAATGCTGGGGCCTGGACAAGAAACTATATCATGGAAGGTGACCGTAAGGACTCGAAGCACAGGCATATGTCCCGACATTCGAAACGTCGATCGTCAGTGATCGATTACAGTCGCAGGAAATCAGCATCCGGCCCGAGAGAGGACGGCTGGATCGATAACGCAAGTGGCGGTGAATGTCAGTGCCCCTTTCATCAACGTCATGCATAGCAGCAAGGCACTACTACTACAATTGAATTGAGTTTATTCGAGCCGCAAGATCTCTGAACAGCGTAATCTGACCATGCTGGCTGAAGACCTTTGCAGCTGTCGCTGAACGGAGGGTTACAGAGATCTCACACCACATCTTCACCCGTGTGCTGAATTTGTGCACCAGCTCGGGTTATTGGCAGCGGCATACATCCCGATATCTAGATTCAGGAGTTTAAGTATGATCGATCCCTCAAGGATCTCTCCACTGAATAGAGCGTGGCGTCTACCAAAGCCATTGAGAATGTCTTGGGGAAGCGTTGAAGTATACGATTCATATCCTGCCGTCGCCCCTGCCAAGTATGTGGGAACTCTTAAGGGCAAAGTTGTGTGTATTGCCACTTTTCGCTCTTTGCAACAGTTTTGCTGTACTGATTCGTTCGTGCTCTCTAGGCAGTGGTCACGGGGGCTTCCACTGGCATCGGAAGAGCAATCGCAAAAGCATTCGTCGCTGCCGGAGCCTCAGTGGCCGCAATCGCTCGACGCCAGCCTGAGCTCGATTCGCTTGTCAATGAGGTTCATGCAGCGGCCAATTCTAGCGGCCGCTTGAGCACCATAGTTCCCATCGTTGCCGATCTCACAGCAAATGACGCCGGTAAACGTATTGTCACCGAAGTTGAGCAAGATCTTGGACCTATCGACATTCTGATCAACAACGCTGGCGGCCTTCACGTGGGACTGCTCGGCGAAGAAGAGGACGCAGACTCAGATCTATGGTGGAAATCCTACCAAATAAATCTTGGGGCGCCACTTGCTCTGATCAGTGCTGTGCTTCCATCGATGCGTCGACGGAAAACTGGTGTGATTCTCAATACAAGTGCTGCTGGGGTGACACTGTGTGCCCCTGCTCTGTCAGCCCAGTGTGCATCCAAGGCTGCACTTAGCAAGTTGACAGAGGTGCTGGCAGCAGACATGCAGTTTGCTGGATGTCCAGACATCCTGGCATTTGCTGTCAACCCTGGCACCGTTAAAACCGAAGGATGTACGTATGTCTTGGATCCAAATAAGAAGTACGCTGACTCGATCATGACAATCACAGTGGAGAAGGGCATCAGTCACCCGGTCATGCAAACCATGATGTCGTCTTTACCTGGCGACATCAAGATGAAATCCTCAGAGCTGTGTGCAGACGTTATGGTTGCTCTCGCTGCAGATCCTGCGTATCGTGTGCTCAACGGCTTACATCTGAATGCCTCTGAGCCACTTCCCTTGGTCCTGGAGGAAGCTCAAAAGGAGGGAAAAGGCAGAATCGGCGCTGAGAGGCTGTACACGGTCAAGGTCGATACTCTGAACTTCTGCATGTAATGGGCAACGCAACGACTCGGATGTATCGGGCTAATCAAAGAGTGCCGAAGGCGTCAGTAGCCTTTCCTTGCCATGCCGTCCTATACCAACGAATCGAATCTACAAAACAGCAGCGTGATCTGATTCAATTGACCTTATCCAAATCTCATCGCTTCCTCTTATCTTCCTCGTTCCGCTCAAAGTGGGACGTAGCGAACTGCTATCTCTCCGAATTTTGACAAGCGACCGCGCTGCTACTTGCACTCCAAGCTGCTTAGACGGCTTAGGAGCAACGGGGATGAATGCTCCACTTTGGGCGGAACACCGAGGGTAGTCAAGGTGGCCTTGCGAGTTTCGACGGTGTGGGGTTCTTGTTTCGGGAAAGATGAGTTGCTGCATAAACCACAAGGATATGTCCTCGACATGCCACGGGCCACAGTCCTTCCCGAACCATCCTGAGGTGTGCACATCAGTCTTAAGTGGTAAGCTAAGACCCCTACTGCATCTCTGAATCCTATCTGCAAGTTCGGTGCATATAGAACTTGCCCATGCAAAGTCCTTGGCTTAGAACCACCAAGCCTGGGACTGCGGGAGAATTGGAGTGGTGTGGTGTTCGCTTACACGCGAGAAACTGCTGCAGACTACTTCGAGATGGGTCATGATGATGCCATCGTTGGTAATTCTATCTTCGGGGTTAAATGCTGCGATGGATGTAGCTAACGCAATTGGCAGGGTATAAACCAACAGGCTTGGCCTTTCTCAGCTCGCTGGGCAAGCGTCTTGTGTGAAACCATACTTGTGATCGTCGGCGACAGAAGAGCAAGCAATTATTACTCAAGGGAGGGAATACATTCTCGGGTACTGGCCAACAAATCCGCATGCCATGACACGTTCCAGGGACGTAAACACTTCCCTTTCCGCCTGGGATCTTATTAGTACATCCACAACATCAATCGCTTCTTCTGAGATCCGACGACGGTACAGGCAGGATCATTTGTCAACGTGCTTGCAGGGATTGATACCATCTCGCATGCAGGTCCTGGTCCTCATCCACACCCACGTTATCCAACTCTTGATTCGACCGAGCTCCAATTTTCGAAAGTCGGGTCAATTCAGCCTTGTGTGACGTTGGTCATCGACCAAGCTGAGCTCCAGTACCCACAGCGGGCAAGTCCAACGCTACAAAGACTCTCAATCTGCAAGCCATCTTTGCTCACTGGCTAACTAGACGCCCCCACGTAACCTTCGCTACGCCCCAACTCTCTGCCCTGCCAAAAAAACCATGCATGCTAAGACCTGCTACCAACCATCGCGAAGCATTCCCAATCCAAAATCTTAGCGGGAGTTGCACTATGCCGAGACGGAGTATTCGCTTTATCAACGGCACGATATTCCTCTTAAACAAGGATATCTGACGCTGGAAATTTCATTTGGAGGCTTGTTCTACCTACAGATACCCATATTTACTCTCGCAGGTGTCCTGAAGCTTCGTTGGCGTTTTGATTGTTTAATAACGATCTACAAGAGGCTAACGAATTGTAGAACTGGAGCTATGTGCTCTTCAAATACCTGGATAATTCAAGTGGCCCTAACATATTTCCTCCAACTATACATTTCTCCATATCAACAGGCAAGAGTCAATATGCACACTCTGGTCAGTTCAAAACCAGGTCATGCAAGGATGTTGATCCTCCAGATCCTGGGGCGGCTGGAATAGCTGCGAGGTAGCAGTCTTGGGTCCGTATTCGGCACATGTACTATCTGGGAAATGATTCACAAGCACCTCTTGGAAGCTGTTTGTTGGTCGTCTCTTGGGAGTCTTGTGCAGATACTTCTTCGCAAATCTTCAGTTAGTACTTCTTGGAACTTTTGGCGCGTGCGGCTGAGCCTTGTCAATGGACCGAATCCCGGCAACGAAGTCGCAATGGCACCATCTTGATCCCGCATCACATGCACGATCTGTATGATCTTCTGGGTGACACTGATCATTCTTGGCATCGCGAGTTCACGCTGAGATCAAGAACATTTGCATCGTCACTATGGACTCTATACAAATTCTAAAGCTCTGCACAGAACTCTCTGAGATTGTGCGAGTATTGGAGGCTGAGGATGTCTTCTCCACGAGTACAATACATGAGTCTGATAACGACCTTGAGAAACGTGCCTCGGTCAGCCAGCGAATCTCGACCATCAATCGCCATATCTGCGGCATTGTCGCCCGACTACAAGATGGGCCCGATCAGTTTTTGTATCAGCTTGCAACCCAGGTCGGTAGTCCAGACAGACAAGCTCAAACTTATCACATGCTGATCGATGCAGAACCAAGTCCTGGCATGTTTCAAATGGTTGAGCGATCACCAAGTTGTGGCATGTCTGCCATTGACGGAGAGCATTCCCGTAGAAGAGCTCGCCAATTTGGCTGATGTGGACAAGGCCATGCTCAGCCGAGTTGTCAGACTTGTAGCTTCGGTGGGATTTTTGAGAGAGGACCGACCTGGACATGTGGCCCATACTGCACTGTCGACTCACTTCACAACTGAGCTTTCTTCCCTGGATGCAATCACATTCCTAGCTAGCGAGATCGCGCCGCTGGCATTGCAATCAGCATCTATCGCGAAGATTCAGAGCAAGAGCAAGCTACAAGATGATCTGCAATGCACACAGACCAATGGCATGGACAACAGCAACTCCTGCTCGCACCTTTCATTTGGAGGAAGCTCAATCCGACCACAGATCCAGCGACAGTGGGCGGCGTACTGCCAGAAAATGGGCAAGTCAGAGTCCATTCTGGGTTCTGTCATCAATCATCTCAATTGGCAAGGGCTAGGGCAGGCCACTGTGGTACATGTGAGTACTATGGCCCCTTACTGGAGTCAGAACCAATCTTAGGCGACCAAGCTGATAGTTCTCTAGATTTGTGCTACTCATTCTGACCTTTCGAATACACTCACAAAGATTGCACCGGCGATTCGAGTGATCGTTCAAGTCTATGAGTGGGCGCCACCAGAAGTTACGACTGCCTCCAGCTCTTCAAAGCCCCTGTTCGCACAAGGTGTACCGAGACAGTCCTCAACAACGCAACCCATCAGAGACGCAGCAGTCTATGTTGTGCAGCCTGATGCCTCATCGCTTCCATCCGGTATGACTTCGCTGCAAGAACTCGTCGCATCAGAGCTGAGATCGCACCTCCCTGTGCTCCGAGCCAATCCAGCCTCGCTTTTGATTCTTGCGCCGCCGCTTCTTCCAGAGCCAGGGTCAGTATCCCCGCAGGTAGAGACGCAAGCCCGTGTACGCGACTTTGCCCAGCTGCAGCTAACCAGTGATGGCGCCCTCGAACTATCGGAGCTGTACGAAATCGTTCAAAGCGTAGACGACAGCTACGGCAATTTGGCGGTCTGCAACGAGATGCGATCAAAACAGGGACACGTAGTGGGACTTACCGTGAAGTACCAGTCACGCTCGGAAACTGCCCTGCTGAGTTCTAATGCGGACTTTGACATGTCATGGGCTGACTGGTCATCATACGCTTGATCGGAGTTCATTTGTGGAAGACTATTTGGGCATGCAGGGGGCCAGGAACGGCATCTGAGTGTTTTATAACGGCAACTAAAGTTGGTAACCCATCGCATCCGAATTCACTCAGAGAGCTCACGGAACGAAGAAGGGTTGCTGGGTCGAGTTGGGTCGCACTGACTCTTGGGCCGTTCGCAAGGCTGAGAGCCAATCCCGCCTCTTCAAGTCGCCCGGCTGCCTGCTCACCCTCGTCGATGTGGTCAAAGTGGGCGGCATCTGAATTCTGTCTCTCTCGAAATGGAGCTGAGCAGGCCCATGATTGCAGTGCGAGTTGATCAGTCTGCTAGGTAGTACTGAGGATGCATGTTTCGCTTTCAGATACATCAGCTATCAATTCGTTGAATACACATGCCTTATCTGCAGGCCGTGGTCATGATATCATTTCCCCTTTGAAAAAAGGGGCGGCCTTGACGATGTGTCAGGCAGAGGACTGGCTGTTGTGGCTCAAATGAGCACGTGTTTAGGGTTTTGCGCTGTTGTGAGTGTTGCAGTCTCTCGGCAATGGCGCTCGCACGAGTCTAGCAGGGTTGGTGAGGATGGCTCGACTGGTGCATCGCCGTGCTGTGTGCTGCTCTGCCGCTACAATATGCACCGAGTCCTGCGGTTCACGCTCGGCCATAGACAACGCATGTGTTTGTAGCAGCTGCGGGCCAAGGTAGGTGGTCTCTGATCGCGTCAAAGTCTAGCGAGCGTGCTTGATACTGTACGTCGCCATGTCGTTAGTGATGGCTGTTTTTTCGATGAGGGTGCATGCTCTGAGCGTGGAGGCCTTACTCAACAGCGATCGCAGCTGCTCCCAAGCTTTAGCAAGCGAGGCAACAGCGATCGGTATGATTTCGAGCTCAGCTTGGTCGAAAGGCCATTTTGCCCTCGTCGTCTCGTTTGCGTTTGGCCGTCATATCTCTTCGATAGCTACAAGCGAGCAAATTTCTGATCGTGGTTGATGTTGCTCAGACGACTGCCAGTGTCGGGGATCGATATTCCACTTTCAGTGGGATAGGGAGGGCAGTCCCCCTCCACCAGCTCCCTTGGCGAGGTCTTGGAGGCCTGATACCAGTCTTCCATGTAGACTCGCCGTCGCGCTCCTGCTAGTACAAAGCTGAATACTGGCCTTGGCCCTCACTGTCTGATCCGGAAACTTTGGCTTGAGCCAAATCTTATCTTGGGCTATTTGTTCAGGCATATAGCGAGCCACGATAGAACGGAATCATGATCACATCGCGCTGTCGGCACACCGTGAAACAAGCGTTCAAGGAGTTCTTCGAGGATGCAGTCAGCCAGAGGTAGGGCCGTCGAGATTGATCTTCCATCTCGCCTGTATGCCCGATCCGTGAAAGCCGTAAAGGTCTCGCAGCTCTCTCCACCTTGGCTCCGCCGCCGATCATGTTGGTCCTCGCGTGGAAGGCAAGCCACATGGCGCCATATTTCTCAGCTCCCATTGACGCAAGAGGCCGCTCCGCAAGCACCTAAAAGGCTACATAATCTTGTTGCAGATGAGCAAGATTGGAAGGGGAGGTATATCGTCAAGTCGGGGTAGGAAAATCTGCTGTCATGAGCTGCGAGATATCGCTTGATCGTTCATGTAGTGCACCGTAGCGGACGTGGGGCACATGTGTTATCAATTGGAGTTCATAGGAGGTAGAGTTGTTCCCGGTTCAATGCATGTGGTATCAGTTATGCCGCGGCCAGCATGTGATGAACTCTCATGTGACGAACTCTCGAGTGAATAGAGCGATGTTGCTGACTTCCGCAGCGATAGCAGCATGTCCAATGACGGACGAAATGCTGTGAGCCTTTTCAACCTCAATCCGCGATCTCATCTTTGTCAATTTGATAGGACGTCTGCAGCCCCGAGTGCGCGAGCGAGGGGTTCATTCTTCTTCTGGGACTGGTTTTCGTCGTCCCAACTGATTCATTGCAAGGAAACGGATACCACACCTTTCTTCACAGAACGATGTGGGCCAGCAAGTCTTGAGACAAAGAATGCAACGTTCACCCATGCCAAAAGTGTATAATGTAACACATACCTTGATTCGTATAACCAGAATCATCCACTGCCTCAATGAGCAGGCTAAATTCGAGCGTTGCCAAGCGGATTTCACGGTCGAGACGCTGTTCGAACTGACGGTTCGAAATGACGCACCCATGTTGCGGATCACATTTGGGCACCTTGTCAAGCGCTGTCACCAAGAAATTCAGATTAGTGACATCCGTGTTCAGTCAGCGTTATGCCTGTGCGCCGGATGCAAGGATGAGAAGTCCAGACCGGAGGCCGGAACGAGAGCAGAAGCAATACGGAAGGGTGTTGTGCGGAACCGTCAACCTGAACAGCAACACAAATCCAGTGGTCACCGAATGCGAATGCCAGCGACGTGACCGCAAGAATTGAATGTTGAGCCCGACTTTGCGCCCCAAAAGAATTTTTGACAACAACGGCTCAGCCCTGTCACCCGTCAAGAACGTGATGATCCAAGGTCTTCCATGGGCCGTCCAAGACATGACACCAGGTGCGCGCATCCACACACGAGAAGATCCTCGTCGTGGTCGGTGGCTGCCTCGTGTAATGGTGTTATTCTTGCGTCTTCGAAACTGTCTTCGAAATTCGTCGGCGCAGCCCAGTCGACTTTGTGGCTGGCGAAGAGGACGCTTTCGTAGATCAGCTCACCTCTCCACAGCCAATGACCTTGAAAACATGCGCCTTCGAGTGGTACCTGGCTTGTATAGCAGCTGGAAAATCGATAGGGCGGCATAAGCTCCATAAAGGTGGAAAGCTCGACTGCATCTCAATGGTGACAGTACAAGCAGACCTCGCTTGCGTGTACCAGCAAGACCAGCAGCCGATCGATTGGAGCAGTGTGAGATCAAATGAACTCTTCTAACAGCCAGTGGTTGAGGGTAAGCCTCTTGAATCGTACAACTTGGATCCTTCGCTCGGCAATGCAATTGCATTCATCGTGCCCAGTACTTGCCAGAAAGATCAAATAGTGGTACCTACAGTAGCGGACGAAGCTGCAGGAAACCAGCAGTCCAGGACCAAGGTTCTCCGCGTATAAGAGATTTCCTGAAGAGCTTCGATTCTATTTCGGGACACAAGCCAGCATCTCGCCACCACCGCGTGACATGGCGGCGGCCACGAGTTTCTCCCACGGCGGCTTGGTACACCATCCCCGCGAAACGACATTCTCTTGCGGCGCCGACGCTGTCTCTTGCTGAGGCGACCCGAGTACCAGAATGTCTCGCGCACTACGCGCGCGCCAGTGCAACCAGAAATACCGGAGTACAGCGCCAAATGCCATTCTCTCGGAGGCCTGAGGGCATTGAACAGTGCATTGCTTGAGGATCGGTTACCGCATCCGGCTGGACTCTGGAAATATCAAACAATAGACCTGGGATCCTGGAACATGGAGAAGTTGTTGTTGTCTTCGCCTCGCTCGATCACTCCTGTCAAGCTTTTGCTGGTGGCGCTCGCGGTGCTGCTTCCGGTCAAGTGTCCAATTTCGCCAGGACAGCCCGTCTTCTTCACAGCCAACCAGTGGCGCCCAGTAGTCAGAGATACTACATGACCAGCTCGTATGCAGTACTGCCAAAGCCGCTGCAGTGCCAATCGAATCGCGGTGTTGAGTCTGCAATAACACGACGGTGCTACTGCTTGTACCAGGGCCCAATAGCAAATACTGCAGCCTGTCGTCATGCGCCAGGTACCCCCCTTTCCGCCCGACTCAGTGCCGCCGCCGAGCTAGCCCCGCTATTTTCTCGTCGCCCTATCCCACACATCGACCCCAGCGCCCGAACACGAACTGCGGCTCGAACAACGCCTGCATGCTACAGGCTCTGGCAAGAATGATATGAACCCCTGCTAGTTTCTCAGCCTTTATCTAGCTATATATGGAAGAATAAGTGGGTCACCACTTTGTATAGCCTCCTTCAGCATCGATTACTACCTAACATCTTTCCCTAATACTCTAGTAGATCCTTAATATATTAGATGTCGA